>NC_091341.1:31009508-31217008 GCF_038502225.1 Cherax quadricarinatus | reverse complement strand
ACTGCCAGCTTAAGTATCACTCACCTGTTGGGGTTGTTTTGGGGGTTCTGAATCCTGCCTTGAGTCACTGTTAGATACTGGTCACTCACTCCTGCAAGCTATTACCAGAATTAGAGCAGAAATAGCATAGATAAGGTGAAGATAGTGTTGACTAGCGAGGAGCAGCCTAGCGAGGGGAAGCCTAGTGAAGGTGACGTCAGACACTCCTAGAAGCTCAGACAAGCTAAATTTTACAACCTAATTGCTTTCTGTGTTTTATAAGTAGAAGTGATAAGTGCTAGAATCACTGTTGGTAGTTTTAGAAATATGGGTATTACTACTGATATTTATTAGCAGTATGAATACTTAGAAGTGGGGGCACACATACACACGAGCGCGCGCGCACACACACACACACACACACACACACACACACACACACACACACACACACACACACACACACACACACACACACACACACACACACACACATGCACACACACATAAACACACACACATAAACACACACATAAACACACACACACACACACACACACACACACACACACACACACACACACACACACACACACACACACACACACACACACACACACACCCATTTATAGGATTTCAGACCTTCCTGTGAAGTGATCCTCTAACCCTTCCTTCCCCCCCCCCGCCTCCCTCTCCCCTCCTCTCTCTTCCTCTCTCTCTCTCTCTCTCTCTCTCTCTCTCTCTCTCTCTCTCTCTCTCTCTCTCTCTCTCTCTCTCTCTCTCTCTCTCTCTCTCTCTCTCAGCCTCTCTGCCTCGCCCTCGTCCTCTCTGCCTCTCACTCTCTCTTCCTCTCTCTTCCTCTCTCTCCCTCTCCCTCCCTTTCCCCCTCTCTCTCCCCCTCTCTCTCTTCCTCTCTTTCTCTCTCTCTTCCTATTCTCTCTTTCTCCCTCTCTTACCTTGTCACTCCCCCTCTCTCACTTTCTCCCCCTTTTCCCCTCCTTCTACCCTCCCCTTCTCTCTCTTTCTCCCTCTCTCTCACTCTCTTCCCCCTTTTTCTTTTTCACTTTCTCTTTTAATAAAAAAAAAAAAAAAAAAAAAGAAATGGTTGGGACTCGCAGGAATCAGGGATCAGATGACAATGGTACTGGTAGGGAGGAATGGATGGAGGAGCAGTGGAAAAGGATAGAACAAGAATGGGAGAGAAAATTAGGAGAGCTTTCTGAAAAAATGGAGAAAGAGCTCTCTGTGAAATGGGAAAAGAGGTTGGAGAAGGAGACGAAGAATTGGGAGGCACAAGTCGAAACTGCAGTAGCCAGGGTAAAGGTCCTAGAATTTGAGGTAAACAGGCTGAAGCAAGTCTCAGGGGTAGTGACCAGAGAAGACACACCATACGAAGCTGAGAGGCTGAACAGGAAGGAAGGAGATATGAAATATGCTAAGGTCCTATCAGCCTGCAAAGAAGGGCCAGGGAGTGGAAGGGAAGAGCAGATGGGTGCAGATGGAGAGGGAGATAAGTCGAATGCTGAGGCACAACCATGCTACCAAGAGCCACTGGAAAAATCAAGGGAGAAAATGGCCACATACAGACAGGAACCAGAGTCACAGAGGGAGAGGCAATGGGAGGAGGAAAGGGCAAAATCAGTGTTTATCCATGGGCTTCGGGAGAGAGAGGAAAGGACACACACTGAAAGACGGCAGGAAGAAAGAAAGGAGATTGAGAAAATCATCACGGAAATAGGGGGAGAAGACATGGACGAGATTGTAAATTTTCAGAGAATAGGGGGGTACTTGAAGGGGAGAAACCGACCGATCAAGCTGATTCTCAGGACAGAAACAGTGCGGAACAGGATCCTCCAAGAAAAACCACGGTTGAGAAGCTCGGAAGAGTACAAGAAGGTGTTCCTAGACAGAGACAGAACACAAAAAGAGAGACAGCAGCTGAGGGAGAGGACAAAAAAGCGAAAGGAGCAAGGAAAGGAGACAAGGATGGAACCAGCAGAGGTCAGTCAGAGCAGAACAGAGCAGCAAGAGCAAGCACACACACAACTATCCTCAGAACCCCACAACCTATCACACCATCCCAACACACAATACAATCCATACCCACAGCTTCCACCCAACCCCCAACCATAGAATCCCACAGTATGCTACCAGGTCTCCCACCCCCACAGGCTCCCCAAACCACAGTGTTGGAAAGGAAACTGAAGGTATGGTACACAAACGCTGATGGAATAACAAACAAGTGGAAGGAGTGGCACGAAAGAGTCAAAGAGGCATCACCAGACATCATAGCAATCACAGAAACCAAACTTACAGGTATGATAACAGATGCCATCTTCCCAACGGGATACCAGATCCTGAGGAAAGACAGAAGGAACGGGGGGGGGGGAGGAGTGGCATTGCTGATCAAACACCGATGGAATTTTGATGAGCTGGAGAGAGGAGACAGCGGAGAAGAAAGTGATTGCATAGCGGGAACACTTCACTCTGGAGGTCCCAAGGTGATAATTGCAGTGATGTATAACCCACCACAGAACAGCAGGAGGCCAAGGCAAGAGTATGACGAGAGCAATAGAGCGATGGTTGACACACTGGCTGCAGTGGCCAGAAGAGCTCATACATGTAGGGCAAAGCTCCTGATCATGGGCGACTTTAACCACAAGGAGATCGAATGGGAGAACTTGGAGCCACATGGGGGCCAAGATACATGGAGGGCTAAGATGATGGAGGTGGTACTGGAAAACTTCATGTACCAACACGTAAGGGACACTACAAGAGAGAGAGGAGAGGATGAACCAGCAAGACTGGACTTAGTATTCACCTTGAGTAGTGCAGATATTGAGGACATCACATATGAAAGACCCCTTGGGGCCAGCGATCATGTGGTTTTGAGCTTCGAATACACAGTAGAGCTACAAGTGGAGGGGGAAGCAGGAAGGCCAGGACGAATGAAACCAAACTACAGGAAAGGGGACTACACAGGAATGAGGAACTTCCTGAATGAGGTTCAGTGGGACAGAGAACTGGCAGGGAAACCAGTTAATGAGATGATGGAATATGTAGTCACAATGTGCAAGGAGGCTGAGGAGAGGTTTGTACCCAAGGGTAACAGGAATAATGAAAAAGCCAGGATGAGCCCATGGTTCACTCAAAGATGCAAGGAGGCAAAAACCAAGTGTGCTAGGGAATGGAAAAAATATAGAAGGCAAAGGACCCAGGAGAATAAGGAGAGCAGTCGTAGAGCCAGAAACGAATATGCACAGATAAGAAAGGAGGCCCAACGTCAATATGAAAACGACATAGCAGCAAAAGCCAAATCTGACCCAAAGCTGTTATACAGCCACATCAGGAAGAAAACAATCGTCAAAGACCAGGTAATCAGGCTAAGGAAGGAAGGAGGAGAGACAACAAGAAATGACAGTGAAGTATGTGAGGAACTCAACAAGAGATTCAAAGAAGTGTTCACAGAGGAGACAGAAGGGGCTCCAGAAAGACGGAGAGGTGGGGTACACCACCATGTGCTGGACACAGTACACACAACCGAGGAAGAAGTGAAGAGGCTTCTGAGTGAGCTAGATACCTCAAAGGCAATGGGGCCAGATAACATCTCTCCATGGGTCCTGAGAGAGGGAACAGAGGCGCTATGTGTACCCCTAACAACAATATTCAATACATCTATCGAAACAGGGAGATTGCCTGAGGCATGGAAGACAGCAAATGTGGTACCAATCTTTAAAAAAGGAGACAGACATGAAGCACTAAACTACAGACCAGTGTCACTGACATGTACAGCATGCAAAATCATGGAAAAGATTGTCAGGAGAAGAATGGTGGAACATCTAGAAAGGAATGATCTCATCACCAGCAGACAACATGGTTTCAGAGACGGGAAATCCTGTGTCACAAACCTACTGGAGTTCTATGACATGGTGACAGCAGTAAGAGAAGAGAGAGAGGGGTGGGTGGATTGCATTTTCTTAGACTGCAAGAAGGCGTTTGACACAGTACCACACAAGAGATTAGTGCAAAAACTGGAGGACCAAGCAGGAATAACAGGGAAGGCACTGCAATGGATCAGGGAATACTTGTCAGGAAGACAGCAGAGAGTAATGGTACGAGGCGAGGTGTCAGAGTGGGCACCTGTGACCAGTGGGGTCCCACAGGGGTCAGTCCTAGGACCAGTGCTGTTTCTGGTATTTGTGAACGACATGACGGAAGGAATAAACTCCGAGGTGTCACTGTTTGCAGATGACGTGAAGTTGATGAGAAGAGTTCATTCGATCGAAGACCAGGCAGAAATACAAAGGGATCTGGACAGGCTGCAGACCTGGTCCAGCAACTGGCTCCTGGAGTTCAATCCCACCAAGTGCAAAGTCATGAGGATTGGGGAAGGGCAAAGAAGACCGCAGATGGAGTACAGTCTAGGGGGTCAGAGACTACAAACATCACTCAAGGAAAAAGATCTTGGGGTGAGTATAACACCAGGCACATCTCCTGAAGCACACATCAACCAAATAACTGCTGCAGCATATGGGCGCCTAGCAAACCTCAGAACAGCATTCCGACATCTTAATAAGGAATCGTTCAGGACCCTATACACCGTGTACGTTAGGCCCATATTGGAGTATGCGGCACCAGTTTGGAACCCACACCTAGCCAAGCATGTAAAGAAACTAGAGAAAGTGCAAAGGTTTGCAACAAGACTAGTCCCAGAGCTAAGAGGTATGTCCTACGAGGAGAGGTTAAGGGAAATCAACCTGACGACACTGGAGGACAGGAGAGATAGGGGGGACATGATAACGACTTACAAAATACTGAGAGGAATTGACAAGGTGGACAAAGACAGGATGTTCCAGAGATTGGACACAGTAACAAGGGGACACAGTTGGAAGCTAAAGACACAGATGAATCACAGGGATGTTAGGAAGTATTTCTTCAGCCACAGAGTAGTCAGTAAGTGGAATAGTTTGGGAAGCGATGTAGTGGAGTCAGGATCCATACATAGCTTTAAGCAGAGGTATGATAAAGCTCATGGTTCAGGGAGAGTGACCTAGTAGCGACCAGTGAAGAGGCGGGGCCAGGAGCTTGGACTCGAGCCCTGCAACTTCAACTAGGTGAGTACAACTAGGTGAGTACACACACACACACACACATACACACCACACACACACACACACCACACACACCACACACACCACACACACACCACACACACCACACACACACCACACACACACCACACACACCACACACACACCACACACACACACACCACACACACACACACCACACACACACCACACACACACACGCACACACGCACACGCACACACACACACACACACACGTACACACACACACGCACACACACACACACACACACACACACACACACACACACACACACACACACACACACACCCTCCACCACTTGACACAAACACGTACCACCCCTTCCCTAACCACCTCACCTTAGCCACCTACCCCTCCCCCAAACCACCTAACCCCTCCCCAAACCGTCTAACCCCCGCCCAACAACCTCCCTCCCTCCAATAACCATCCTCCCCCTCCCCCATAACCATCCATCCCCTCTCTCCCCCAAACCATCTAACTCCCTCCCCCAACTATCTCTACCCCTCCAATAACCATCCTCCCCCTCCCCCACAACCATCCATCCCCTCTCCTAACCATCTATTCCCCTCCCCCTAACCAGGATGAGGACAAGGGGTTCCAAGGACGAATCTGAGAGGGAGGAATGGGAGATAGAGTTCAAAAAAAGGGAGGAAGACTGGGGAAGGAGACTAGATGAGCTGGAAAGGAAGATGGAAGAGAGGTTAGCAGCAGAATGCAGAAGGTGGAAGCAACAGGCCACAGAAGCAGAAATCAAGACAGAGAGATTAGAAGAGGAGCTGAGACATCTGAAACAGCACAGAGACAAAGATATTACAGAAGTAGCATCGGCAATGGCTACATCGAACACAGACAACAGGTCCGAAGGAAGCATGGAAACTAAACTGTATGCAGAGGTCCTGTCAAACCCACATGGGGCCAAAACAAAGACAGGGAGCACTCTAGGACAGAAAGAGAGGTTGGAAGACATCGAAGGAACTAGGACATGTGCAAGGACCTTACCAGATACCTGTGGGGGCCAGGAGCAGGTGAGCAGGAAGGATAAACCAAGAAGCATAGGGGCCATAACGAGGGAAGGGACTGAAGGAAGGAACACTCCACGGGAAGGAACTAAAACACATCAGAGGATGCAATGGAAGTCACAGTGGGAGGTGGAAAGGGAGAGATCCGTGTTTGTCTATGGGCTAGACGAAGCTAAAGGGGAAACTTATGATGAAAGAAAGCAGGAGGAGAAAAAAGCGATTGAAGACATCATGAAGGTGATAGGCGAGGGGGACATGACCCAGGTGGCAAATTTTCGGAGAATTGGGTGGTTCACAAAGAAAAGGAATCGGCCTCTCAAAGTAATTTTCAAGGCAGAATCAACCCGACGTGTACTTAACAGGAGTGGTGACGTGTACTTATCAGTGGTGACGTGTACTTAATCAGTGGTGACGTGTACTTAACTCAGTGGTGACGTGTACTTAGCTCTGTGAAGACCTGTTTGTGTGCTCTCTGTGAATCTGTACCAGGATGCCCTCTCTTGAGCAACTTTACCAGCAGCTGAGAGAGGAGCTCAGAGTTGCTAAGATGGAGATACGGCGATTAACGGAGGAGAACAAGAGGATTCGTAGTAATCCTTCTGATGTGAGTCCCCAGGTTAAGAAGGGAGCTTGGTCAGTGGCCGGGCAACATGGAACCAAGCTGAAGATCAAGAAAACGGTTGGAGAGGCGGAAACAACGAGAAACCAGAAGACTACCGTGGAAACTTCCAACTCATTCTCGGTGCTACCTGACGAATGTGAGTGTTCTGCTGGGAATGCCACAACGAGCACCAAAGAAGCATTGGCAGACGTGAGTAAGACATCCCTAGAAACCACAACGAAGACCATCGAGAACGTCTTGACGAATTCTACAAGTGGTGTAATGCTACCTGGCGAATGTGAGTCGACTACTCGGAGCATCACGACGGACGACGCCAAGGAAGGTAAAAACATTGTTGTTGTTGGGGATAGCCAGATTAGGTACATGGATAGGGCATTCTGTTTGAAGGATAGGAGTAGGAGGCAGAGAGTGTGTTTTCCTGGGGCTGGGATGAAGGATATTGTTAGCCGTCTGGATGACATCATGAGAGGTAATGGGAGCAATCCTATTATCTGTCTCAGTGCTGGAGGCAACGATGTTGGCAGACGTAGGAGTGAGGACCTGATTAGCAGGTATAGGTCAGCAATAGAGATAATTAGGAGGAAGGGTGGGAAACCTGTCATATGTGGCATTTTGCCAAGGAGAGGAGTTGGAAATGAATGGTTGTCCAGAGCAATTGGTGTCAATTGCTGGCTGGACAAGTACTGTAAGGAAAATGCGGTAACATTCATTGACAACTGGGACCTCTTCTATGGCAGAAATGACATGTATGCCAGGGATGGGGTTCACTTATCTAGGTGTGGGGTGGGAGCACTGGCCAACGCAGTGGAGGGAGCTGTTAGGTCTTTAAACTAGGAATAGTTAGTGGTATGGGTTTTGGCGGGAAAACTGTGAAGTCGCAGGGTAGTAACATGAGTACTAGGAGAACTAGTAATAGGCAAAATGAGGTGGATATTGGAAAGCCAGTGGCACTAATTAACAAGGACAGTAATAAGTTTAGTGGAATAACAGAAAGGAGCAGGAAGGGTAAAGAGAGTGGAGGGTCACTAAAAATTTATTACACAAATAGTCGCAGTGCTAGGAATAAGATGGACGAGTTGAGACTAGTTGCTAGTGCAGGTAACATAGATGTGTTTGCCATTACTGAGACGTGGTTTAATTCAAAAAGTCGGGACATGCCTGCAGAATGTCACATTCAGGGTTTTAAATTGTTCCAAGTAGATAGAAGTATCGGGAAAGGGGGTGGGGTGGCATTGTATGTCCGAGATCGCTTGAACTGTTGCATAAAAACGGGTATTAAGTCTGAAGTAACACATACAGAGTCTGTTTGGATAGAATTTTCAGAGGGGCATGAAAAATTAATTTTAGGTGTGATATACCGTCCCCCAAATTTAGATAGGGACCAAGGGAGACTACTATGGGAGGAAATTGTTAGGGCCACAAGGCACGATAATGTAGTAATTCTAGGAGACTTTAACTTTAGTCATATTGATTGGAATTTCTTGACTGGGAATTTAGAATCATACAATTTCTTAGAAGTAGTTCAGGATTGTTTTTTGAAGCAGTTTGTGACAGAACCTACAAGGGGAAATAACCTGCTTGACTTAGTTCTGGCAAACAATGAATCCCTTGTTAATAATTTAGAAGTTTCAGAGGAACTGGGTGCTAGCGACCACAAATCAATTACATTTAGAATTGAATGGAAGTATGATAGTAGGGATAACTCAGTAACAGTCCCAGATTTTCGCTTAGCAGATTACGATGGGCTTAGAGAACACTTATCATCTGTTGACTGGGGTAACGAAGAGAGCTATCAATATGACAGTTTTCTGAACACAATACATGCTGCTCAAAGAACGTTTATCCCTTATAAGGAAATTAGATCAAATAGAAATGACCCAAAATGGATGAATAATAGGCTGAAATATCTACTAGGGCATAAGAAAGGAATTTATAGGCGTATCAAAAGAGGCGAGGGTCATCACCAGTAGTAGACAGGACAAGCCTCCATCCTCTGCAGGGGTATACATAATCCTTTGTAATGACTGCAACAAATTATATGTGGGCGAAACATCAAGAGACCTCCAAACACGTATTTCAGAACACCAATATGCAAGCAGGACTGACGATACAAGGAATGCCTGTGTACAACATCGCAATTCACACAACCATTTAGTTAACTACAGAAACTCAAGACTTATAGCCACAGAAGACAACACTCAATACAGAAGAATCCTGGAATCATCGCTCATCTCTACAACCAACAATTTCAACCAGAGCAATGGCTTCTATAACATAGCTGAACCACTCGCCAAGAAACTTCTTCATCGCTATCCCACATAAGAACATAGAACACTGCAGAAGGTCTACTCAAAACTTGTCCAATACCCCTGCCAAGCTACCCAAGACTCTATAACCCCACCCGGTAGATCATCAGCTGCAGCATTCTCCACCTGACCTCAACATGACTATAAATACTCTCGTACCTTCCAACCCCAGGTAGATCCGTGTGTGACTTGAAAAAGCCCACTGTGTGGGTGAAACGTTGTCAATAAAGGATCACATTATACTGCATTTGTGTTTATATTTCCAACTTATATAAGACCTTAGTGCAATTACAATTGAGAGTCTTGTTCCTTTATTATATTATTAGATTAATCACAGTTTTACTCTAGCTCATTCTAGCTCAATACATAGTCAATACCAAATTCACTATACTAGACCATAGTGCAATTACTAGTGAGAGACTGGTGCTATTTGTAATTTGTATTTTTATATTATTAGACTAAACCTAGTTGTACTATAGCTCTTTCTAGCTCAATACATAGTCAATACCAAATTCACTATATTAGACCATAGTGCAATCACTAGTGAGAGACGGGTGCTATTTTTAATTTGTATTTTTATATTATTAGATTAAATTCAGTTGTACTATAGCTCATTCTAACTCAATACATAGTCAATACCAAATTCACTATATTAGACCAAAGTGCAATTACTAGTGATAGACTAGTGCTATTTTTAATTTGTATTTTATATTATTAGATTAAACCTATTGCACTATAGCTCATTCTAGCTCAAAACATAGACTCCACAAAAGTCATTATTAGACCTTAGTGCAATTACAAGTGAGAGTCTTATTCTATTTTTAATTTGTATTTTTATATTACTAGTTTATACCTAGTTGTACTTTAGTTCATTCCAGCACAACACATAGACAACATCAACTTCATTATGTGTAGTAGTGACTATACTCTACATGACCAAAATACTCTAGCTATATACTTGTCCAAACTTCCTACCACTACAGATATCAGTACTAGAACTCAACACACAACTCAGGATATAAATAACCATAATTTAAACCTAGAAGATGATTGATCACGTTGACCCTGATCTAAACCTCCATAATCTGACACCCAATCAAAACCTATTGGAAAGTAACTGCCTTTATTACACAGCATCACAAGACAGCACTATCCTAAACAATGCTAAAAGTCTATCAGTACTTAACTACAACATCAGGTCCTTAAGCAAACACTATGATGACCTCCTAGCACTCCTTGAATCACTAAAGACACCCTTCTCCTGCATTATTCTTACTGAGACCTGGCTTAAGCAGGACACAATGGATATCTACCCTCTACCAGGATACACAGCAATTCACAACTGCAGACCAAACCAAGTTGGGGGTGGTATTGCAATCTATTACTCTAACCAATTATCTTGTCTTAGCACCACTTGCTTTAGTGATGAATATGGGGAATACATTTTTGCTAATTTTACTGTAAAAAACCTTAAGACGCCTATAACAATCGGTGCCATTTACCGGATACCTCACACAAACATCCCAAATTTCAGTGAGAAATTAAAGTCACTAATAACAAACAGACAAATGAATAAGCACCACCTTCTCTTAGCTGGAGACTTCAACATCAACCTTGGCTTACTAGATGATCAGCCTGTAACTGATTTCATCAACAATATGAACAACACACTTCTCATACCAACAATAACTAAACCAACCAGGCTCACTGAGACAAGTGCAACCATAATAGACCACATATGGACCAATATACTAGCCCCCCTTAAATCAGGGATAATCACAGATAGCATTACAGACCACTACCCTACCTTCCTCCTGACAAACATTAGTAAACCACCACTTGAATACAACAAAGTCTCATTTAGACTCCATGACGAGGCCTCAGTAAGGAAGTTCACAGCTGACCTAGAGACTGCTGACTGGCCTACAGAATTCTCCAAGGCCAATGGTATTGATGACTGGACAGACATTTTTCTTAACAAATTACTTAGACTATACAACAAACATTGTCCTATAAAAACAAAACAGATCACAAACAAACGGCTTGGTTGCCCATGGCTAACCAGCACCATTCTGAAATCCATTGACAAGAAACACCAATATGAAAAGCAATATAGACAGGGCTTAATACACAAAGATATTCTTAAACACTATTCATCAGCTCTCACCAAAGTAATAAAGAAAGCCAAACAACTATACTACTCCAGTAGATTCACAGACACTAGAGGAGATATAAAAAAGACCTGGAAAACACTCTCTCAGATTCTAGGGACCCACAGACTGAGAAAACCAAGAATATTGTCCTAACTAAACCTAATGAAACACCACTACATCCCACTGACACAGCTAACAAGATAAACGACTTCTTCTCAACCATAGGATCTAATCTCGCCAATAAAATCCCACATACCAATGCCCATGCCGGGGACTACCTAGATGGGAATTTCCCTAATTCCTTCTATCTTGCACCAACTGAGCCCACGGAAGTCACCGAGATTATAAAGTCACTTAAAAATAACTCGGGGAATCTGTCTCACGTCCCACCATTACTGTACAAGCGAGCGGCCCATGTCCTTTCACATGCTATTTCATTACTTTTAAACAAGTCACTAGAGACTAGCACCTTCCCGAAACTACTCAAGATGGCAAGGGTTACACCAATACATAAAGGTGGTGACCCTACAGACTTAAACAACTATAGGCCAATATCTAACTTACCATTGCTATCCAAAATCTTTGAGAAACTCGTGCACAGGAGACTGTATTCATTTATAACGGCTCATAACATACTCAACCCCTGCCAATTTGGATTCAGGAAAAATAAAAGCACTAATGATGCAATCATAAAAATGCTAGATCTACTTTACACAGCATTGGAAAACAAGGAATATCCACTAGGAATTTTTATTGACCTAAGAAAAGCTTTTGACACAGTAGACCACGGCATCCTACTCCACAAACTTGACCATTATGGTATAAGAGGCCATGCGCTTGCATGTTTCAAATCTTACCTTACTAATAGGTATCAGTATGTCACCAATAAAGACACAGCATCAACAACACGGCCACTTGATACTGGAGTTCTGCAGGGAAGTGTCCTTGATCCCCTGCTCTTCCTCACATACATCAATGACCTTCCAAACGTATCCCAACACCTGAAACCCATTCTCTTTGCTGACGACACGACTTATGTCATCTCTCACCCTAATCTTGCCACCCTCAACACCATTGTGAATGAGGAGCTGATCAAAATATCGACTTGGATGACAGCCAATAAACTTATGCTTAACACTGGCAAAACCTACTATATTATGTTTGGTAGCAGAGCAGGAGATGCACAAATTAACATTAAGATTGACAACACTCTAATTACCAGAAATAATGGGGGCAAATTCCTAGGCTTATACCTTAACAACAACCTGAATTTCAGCACCCATATCCAGCATATAACCAGAAAAGTATCCAAAACGGTTGGGATCCTCTCCAAGAGACGATACTACGTGCCGCAAAATGCCCTTCTCACACTATACCACTCACTTATTTATCCATACCTCACCTATGCTATTTGTGCTTGGGGATCAACTGCAGGAACACACCTAAAGCCAATAATAACCCAACAAAAAGCTGCAGTAAGAATAATCACTAAATCCCATCCCTGGCAACACACCCCCCCCCACTCTTCATAGACCTAAACTTACTCCCTGTTCAGTACATCCACACTTACTACTGTGCAATCTACATCTACAGGGCCTTAAACTCTAATATCAACCTTGACCTAAAGCGCTTTCTTGATAGTTGTGACAGAACCCACAGGCATAACACCAGACACAAACATCTCTACGACATTCCCCGTGTCCGACTAAACCTTTACAAAAATTCAATGTATGTCAAAGGCCCTAAAATCTGGAATACCCTACCTGAAAACTCTAGAACTGCAGACACATTCATCACCTTCAAAACTACCATTAGAAAACATCTTATCTCCCTGATACACCCCGTCAACTAACTACACGAATACCACCTGGTGGTTCATACTTACACTCACTCACTCATTTGACCATAAACAGAAATATTAATCTCAATCTTAAAATAATGAATCCTGTGATACTCCAATACTGAAACTATGTACTGTGCCAAAACAAAAGCATTCACATTGCTAAACTCACAAACTAGTATTTAGTCACTTAGCCATAATACCAACTTACCTCATAATTTGTAATATTTTACAATTAAGAATAAAACTAAGTATGCCCGAAATGCCTAGCCATGCTAAGCGTTCTAGTGGTACACTCTGTAATCACTATTTTACTACATGTAAACCACACAATAACCAAATTCCTGTAAACTCAGCATTGTAATCCTTATAGAGATAAGATAAGATAAGATTTCGTTCGGATTTTTAACCCCGGAGGGTTAGCCACCCAGGATAACCCAAGAAAGTCAGTGCGTCATCGAGGACTGTCTAACTTATTTCCATTGGGGTCCTTAATCTTGTCCCCCAGGATGCGACCCACACCAGTCGACTAACACCCAGGTACCTATTTGCTGCTAGGTGAACAGGACAGTAGGTGTAAGGAAACGTGTCGGAATTTCCACCCGCCGGGAATCGAACCCGGGCCCTCCGTGTGTGAAGCGGGAGCTTTAGCCACCAGACAACCGGGCCACCACAAGATGGCAATAAACTTTGAATTGAATTGCTGCGAGTCCTGTCTTGGCTGGAAATTTTCAGCACGCTATTTACATCCCCTTTATTTATTCCTGTTTTCCATTTATACACCTCGATCATATCTCCCCTAATTCTACGCCTTTCGAGAGAGTACAGATTCAGGGCCCTCAGTCTATCCTCATAGGGATGATTTCTGATACATGGGATCATGTAAAGTAAAAGGACACAAGTGCAACTAATGTGACATTTATTGTGGCAACGTTTCGCTCTCCAGGAGAGCGAAACGTTGCCACAATAAATGTCACATTAGTTGCACTTGTGTCCTTTTACTTTACATATTGTCGGTAATTCTACCAACTTTATTACATGGGATCATCTTTGTCATCCTCCTCTGTACGTTTTCCAGAGCATCTATGTCCATTTTGTAATACGGTGACCAGAACTGAGCAGCATAGTCTAAATAAGGCCTAACCAAGGATATATAGAGTTGAAGAACAACCTGAGGACTTCTATTATTTATACTTCTAGATATGAAGCCAAGAATTCTGTTAGCTTTATTGTGAACACTAATGCACTGTTGTCTTGGTTTTAGATTACTGCTAAACAGAACACCTAAATCCTTTTCGCAATCAGTAGTATTAAGATCTACATTGTTTAGTTTATATGTGGTATGGTTATTTTCTTGTCCAACATTTAGAACTTTGCATTTGTCAATATTAAACTGCATCTGCCACTTCTCTCAGCTTTTGTGCCTAAAAGCTCACTTTACACTCTCTCTTATTTAAATCTGATGGATTTAAATCCTTCGATGATATTAGGTATACAGCTTTTTTCCGGTATGAATAATTCAAGGTTGTCTAGCAGTCTACCAGTATTTTCATAGAAGAGTTACAAGCAATAGTCACTGCTATCATTCACATTGCGACAATGTCCGTCTCGTCATACGTAGTATTTGCGACTCCTAAAGTGTATTACAAGCTATCCAAAAACTCAGTTGCTGTACTCCCGTCGTCGTTTGTATACAACTTTAGTTATCTCGCATTTCTAGTAAACACAAAAAAAGTCGTTTTTTACTATATCTCAGCACACGCAACTACTGACGACAATGAACAAGCAGATTATGTTCTCGGTCATTTTTTTTACGACCTCCCAGTTTTTTCCAAGATTATTTTTTTCTCGGACTGTTTTTCAGTGCATTCTCAGTAACTCCATCTGCTGGCAACAAGGTTTTTCCCATCAAACCATAAATGGGCATTCTGATCATCTTAAACCATACCACGGGCGGGGTTAGAACCCGCGATCAGAGCGTCATATGACTCTGATCGTGGGTTCTAACACCGCCTGTGGTATGGTTTGTTTTCAATCGTGTAATTACGATTTCGTGAGTCTGGTCATCTTCCTGTAAACGCTGCCAGGTGTGGGAAACCGCACTCCTAAGCTGATGAACCGGACACATGCAACTCTCACGAGGATGTTATTGGGATGATTTGTAAAGGACCTGCCTAGTATGGGCCAACAGGCCTGCTGCAGTGTTCCTCCTTTCTTATGTTCTTATGTTCTTATGTTACATGCAGAAATGAATCTCACTTCTCCATATCTCAATATGTCTGGTGTGACAGTGGTGACGCAGGACTCACTGCGTCACCATAAATTAAATGATCCTCGCTCAACCTTTGTTGTAGATTCTCTTCTATACTTTTACAGTGGAAACTACCTTATTGCACTAACTACTATTTCATTTATATACTAGCACTAACCCCCCCTCCCCCATATGCATTAGTTCCTACCTTCCCTCACCCCTACCCATAACACACCCCCTAGCAATCACACATTTCTACTCTCGCACATCCCCACAGAAAACGTTGTATGGCACGTAAGGGATAATTAATTAAAATTATGATTATTATTGATAATATTTTCACTATATTATTATTATTATATTATTATTATTACCCAAGTGGGAGCGTTATTATAATCAAGGGGAAGCGCTAAACCCGGAGGATTATACAGCGCCTTGGGGGGGATGATGTGGAAGGTATTCAAGCTTATTAGGTAAGACACATATGCAACAGTTAGGTATCTTTATTTTGTGTCTTACCTAACAATCTGTCGGTATTTTATACCATTTTAATGTTCATTCAAGCTTAATTCGGGGAACTGGAGCACAGATCCAATTCCCTAAATCAAGAGCCCCTCACCAACATCAAGGAACCTTCCTTGAGGGGTGGGAATCACGGAGCGCAAAGGGGGCAGTCATCCAATTAATTTTTGCTTGTTTTCTGTCAGATTTCCTTCATTTTTGGTGCACAAGACGAAGTATTTTCTCTAGTTCCTGTAAATATTTGTCAATAAGATACCTCAAACAGCAACTGAGAAAAGACTGAGAAAGGAACGACTTACTGAAAATGCCCTTTTGGCGGGATGGTAGTCCTATATGGGACGACGTAAGGTTGTTTGGACACTTGGTGCCGAGAGAACAATGCTAATACGAATTTTTAATTAATTCCTTTCCTCTAAATATATCTTTATTTAAAAAAAAAATAAAGTTTGTTAGTTCTTGGAATGTTGCAAAAAATCTGCCCTTTACTCCCTCATAAATCACAAAATATTTGGAATATTTCCAAAAATGTTTCATTAGAAATTAGAGAAATCATTATTTTAAAATTTCTGTGAATATTATTCCACTTAATTAAGTAATAAAGGCGTGGTAAAGCGATATAAGTGAATAAGTTACTTCCGAGATATTGGCCTGGAGCGCCGGCCGACCCACCGTCTCGAAAAAAAACAGTTTTTTTTTTTTCCAAAAAATCGCCTTTATTTTGGTGGAGTTCTTAGAAAACTGGTGTTCTAGTGCAGTTATGCTCTTAAAACATCATTTTCTATCACTGAAGGTCAAAGAATACGACATGGAGACGAGGGGTAACGATTTTATATCGATAGTTTTTGATTGACTATGGCCATATTATGGTTTATTTTATTCAGTCTAGAGTATATAACATGTTTGTATGTTATTTATAGTGTTTATTATATCATGTTAAATCAATTCTGATAGATAAATAAGCCGTAGAGTTGATATAAGCGTAATAATGAAGTGATTTCTCCTGGCTCTCTGGAGCGGGAATGCTGCCAGTGTTCCAAGATGGTTCCTGATTGGCTAGAAGTCTATGTATAAGCTCCGCCTACTGTTTTATGATACCAAATAGTCAATTATAACATTAGAAAGAATAATGCAAGAAAAAGCGATAAAAAACAAGGAAAAAATTCCAAAAAATATATGGGCTGTGAGCAGACGCGCTACCCACATCGCCGTCACCATCCATAAGAACATAAGAACATAAGAAAGGAGGAACACTGCAGCAGGCCTGTTGGCCCATACTAGGCAGGTCCTTTACAATTCATCCCACTAACGAAACATTTGCCCAACCCAATTTTCAATGCCACCCATGAAATAAGCTCTGGTATGAAAGTCCCACTCAAATCCAACCCTTCCCACTCATGTACTTATCCAACCTAAATTTGAAACTACCCAAAGTCCTAGCCTCAATAACCCAAATAGGTAGACTGTTCCACTCATCAACTATCCTATTTCCAAACCAATACTTTCTAAATCTAAACTTATCTAATTTAAATCCATTACTGCGGGTTCTCTCTTGGAGAGATATCCTCAAGACCTTGTTAATATCCCCTTTATTAATACCTATCTTCCACTTATACACTTCGATCAGGTCTCCCCTCATTCTTCGTCTAACAAGTGAATGTAACTTAAGAGTCTTCAATCTTTCTTGATAAGGAAGATTTCTAATGCTATGTATTAATTTAGTCATCCTACGCTGAATGTTTTCTAATGAATTTATATCCATTCTGTAATATGGAGATCAGAATTGAGCTGCATAATCTAGGTGAGGCCTTACTAATGAAGTATAAAGCTGCAGTATGACCTCTGGACTTCTGTTGCTTACACTTCTTGATATAAATCCCAGTAATCTATTTGCCTTATTACGTACGCTTAGGCATTGCTGTCTTGGTTTAAGGTTGCTGCTTACCATAATCCCCAAGTCCTTTTCGCAATCTGTATGGCTAAGTTCTACATTATTTAACTTATAAGTGCTAGGGTTATGGACACTCCCGAGCTTCAGAACCTTGCATTTATCTACATTTAACTGCATCTGCCACTTTTCTGATCAAGAATAGAGTTTGTCTAAATCCTCCTGAAGTTCCCTAACATCTACGTTTGAATCAATTATTCTACCTATCTTTGTGTCATCGGCGAATTTGCTCATATCACTAGTAATTCCTTCATCAAGATCATTGATATATATTATTAACAACAACGGACCCAAGACTGATCCCTGTGGAACGCCACTTGTTACTGAACCCCACTCGGATTTAACCCCATTTATGGACACTCTCTGCTTCCTGTCTGTGAGCCATGACTCGATCCACGAGAGCACCCTTCCCCCAATGCCATGAGCTGCTACTTTCTTTAACAGTCTTTGGTGCGGAACTCTCAAATGCCTTACTAAAATCTAAGTAAATGATATCAAATTCTATGGAACAATGCTCTTCTCCAGACTGAGGGACTGACCACCTCAAAACTTTAAGGGTGATGGACTGATTACATCGTCTTCAAGTATCTTCTGCTTCTATCAACTTTTCTGTACTCTACTGAAGAAGCCTACTGTGTAGGCGAAACGTTTCATAATAAAGATACATAACTGTTGCATATGTGTCTTACCTAACAACAAATTCTTTATCGTGGTCAACAGCCTCAAAAGCTTTACTGAAGAAAGTTAGTAAATTAGTTAGACAAGACCGGCCTCTTGTGAATCCATGCTGAGTATCATTAATCAAGCTATGCTTATCGAGATGGCTTCTTATAATCTCACCCCTCAAGGAAGGTTCCTTGATGTTGGTGAGGGGCTCTTGATTTAGGGAATTGGATCTGTGCTCCAGTTCCCCGAATTAAGCCTGAATGCCTTCCACACCCCCCCCCCCAGGCGCTGTATAATCCTCCGGGTTTAGCGCTTCCCCTTGATTAACATAACATTCTTATAATCTCAGCTATAATTGACTAGTAATTTGCCTACAATTGAGGTCAGGCTTATTGGGCGGTAATTTGACGGTAACGACTTGTCCCCTGTTTTAAAAATAGGAATTACATTAGCCATCTTCCACATATCAGACACTACACCTGTTTGAAGAGATAAATGAAAAATATTAGTTAATGGTTCACAGAGTTCCATTTTGCATTCCTTAAGAACCCTTGAAAAAACCTCATCAGGACCCGGTGACTTATTTTGCTTCAGTCGGTCTATCTGCTTCACAACCATTTCACTAGTGACTGTGATGTTACATAATTTATCTTGATGAACATCAAAATGGTGTACAATACCGACAGGTTGTTAGGTAAGACACATATGCAACAGTTAGACAACTTTATTCCGAAACGTTTCGCCTACACAGTAGGCTTCTTCAGTCGAATACAGAAAATAGGCCTATTTTCTGTATTCGACTGAAGAAGCCTACTGTGTAGGCGAAACGTTTCGGAATAAAGTTGTCTAACTGTTGCATATGTGTCTTACCTAACAACATAATTTATCTTCTTCTGGCCCACTATAAAAATTCATTACTGGAATATTATTAGTGTCTTCCTGTGTAAAAACCGAGAGAAAATAATTATTTAAAATCGAGCACATTTCATTCTCTTTGTCAGTAAGATGCCCATAGTTAATTTTAAGGGGACCTATCTTATCTCTGACTTTTGTTCTATATACCTGGAAAAAACTTTTTGGGTTAGCTTTAGAATCCCTAGCAACTTTAATTTCATAGTCCCTTTTAGCTTTTCTTATCCCCTTTTTAATGTCCCTCTTAATATCAATATACTGATTCATAAGAAGACCCTCACCTCTTTTGATACGCCTATAAATTCCTTTCTTATGCCCTAGTAGATATTTGAGCCTATTATTCATCCATTTTGGGTCATTTCTATTTGATCTAATTTCTTTATAAGAGATAAACGTTCTTTGAGCAGCATGTATGGTGTTCAGAAAGCTGTCATATTGACAGCTCTCCTCGTTACCCCAGTCAACAGATGATAAGTGTTCTCTAAGCCCATCGTAATCTGCTAAGCGAAAATCTGGGACCATTACTGAGTTATCCCTACTATCATACTTCCATTCAATGCTAAATGTAATTGATTTGTGGTCGCTAGCACCCAGTTCCTCTGAAACTTCTAAATTATTAACAAGGGATTCATTGTAATAAAGTTGGTAGAATTACCGACAATATGTAAAGTAAAAGGACACAAGTGCAACTAATGTGACATTTATTGTGGCAACGTTTCGCTCTCCAGGAGCTTTATCAAGCCATTACAAACAATACATGGACACAGAGGGTATATAAAGGCTCAGAGTGAGGTGAATACTAGTGAGGTACCATTTCGATGTTCACTAGTGGTAGTAGTAGTAGTAGTAGTAGTAGTGGTAGTGACAAAAGTAAAACAATATGGTAGAGCAATTAATTAGTACACTATACCCTGTGGAGGCTGTGACAAGATCTACGTAGGTGAAACAGCAAGAAACCTCGACACCCGCCTCAATGAACACATATACGCATGTAGGAACGACAACTTAAACAACGCCTGTGTACAACACCGAAATTCCACCAATCATCTTATGAAATTCAGAGACGCCCAATTAGTGATAAAAGAAACCAATTTCCGCACACGCAAGTGCCTTGAATCAGCACTGATCGCTGTTTCGAATACCATTAAACAAAACAACGGCAGCTTCACCATCTCCGAAGTCTTAGCAAGAATCCTCCTGAAAACAGTAAACCCTGCCATCACATAGTCTCTCCTGTTATACTACACAAAGCACAGAGAGTGAACACTGAAACAAGCTGCCTCATTCCAGTTTATATTTGTCCAACCTATTTTTATGTTACCCAAGTAATAGCTTTTATATCCTTTTACTCAAGTACGAATTAATTGCTCTACCATATTGTATTACTTTTGTCACTACCACTACTACTACTACTACTACTACTACTACTACCACTAGTGAACATCGAAATGGTACCTCACTAGTATTCACCTCACTCTGAGCCTTTATATACCCTCTGTGTCCATGTATTGTTTGTAATGGCTTGATAAAGCTCCTGGAGAGCGAAACGTTGCCACAATAAATGTCACATTAGTTGCACTTGTGTCCTTTTACTTTACAAGGGATTCATTGTTTGCCAGAACTAAGTCAAGCAGGTTATTACCCCTTGTAGGTTCTGTCACAAACTGCTTCAAAAAACAATCCTGAACTACTTCTAAGAAGTCGTATGATTCTAAATTCCCAGTCAAGAAATTCCAATCAATATGACTAAAGTTAAAGTCTCCTAGAATTACTACATTATCGTGCCTTGTGGCCCTAACAATTTCCTCCCATAGTAGTCTCCCCTGGTCCCCATCTAAATTTGGGGGACGGTATATCACACCTAAAATTAATTTTTCATGCCCCTATGAAAATTCTATCCAAACAGACTCTGTATGTGTTATTTCAGACTTAATACCCGTTTTTATGCAACAGTTCAATCGATCTCGGACATACAATGCCACCCCACCCCCCTTCCCGACACTTCTATCTACTTGGAACAATTTAAAACCCTGAATGTGACATTCTGCAGGCATGTCCCAACTTTTCGAATTAAACCACGTCTCAGTTATGGCAAATACATCAATGTTACCTGCACTAGCAACTAGTCTCAACTCGTCCATCTTATTCCTAGCACTGCGACTATTTGTGTAATAAATATTTAAAGACCCTCCTCTCTCTTTACCCTTCCTGCTCCTTTCTGTTATTCCACTAAACCTATTACTGTCCTTGTCAATTAGTGCCACTGGCTTTCCAATATCCACCTCATTTTGCCTATTACTAGTTCTCCTAGTACTCATATTACTACACTGCGACTTCACAGTTTTCCCGCAAAAACCCATACCACTAACTATTCCTAGTTTAAAGACCTAACAGCTCCCTCCACTGTGTTGGCCAGTGCTCCCACCCCATACCTAGATAAGTGAACCCCATCCCTGGTATACATGTCATTTCTGCCATAGAAGAGGTCCCAGTTGTCAATGAATGTTACCGCATTTTCCTTACAGTATTTGTCCAGCCAGCAATTGACACCAATTGCTCTGGACAACCATTCATTTCCAACTCCTCTCCTTGGCAAAATGCCACATATGACAGGTTTCCCACCCTTCCTCCTAATTATCTCTATAGCTGACCTATACCTGCTAATCAGGTCCTCACTCCTACGTCTGCCAACATCGTTGCCTCCAGCACTGAGACAGATAATAGGATTGCTCCCATTACCTCTCATGATGTCATCCAGACGGCTAACAATATCCTTTATCCCAGCCCCAGGAAAACACACTCTCTGCCTCCTACTCCTATCCTTCAAGCAGAATGCCCTATCCATGTACCTAATCTGGCTATCCCCAACAACAACAATGTTTTTACCTTCCTTGGCGTCGTCCGTCGTGATGCTCCGAGTAGTCGATTCACATTCGTCAGGTAGCATTACACCACTTGTGGAATTCCTCAAGACGTTCTCGATGGTCTTCGTTGGGGTTTCTAGGGATGTCTTACTCACGTCTGCCAATGCTTCTTTGGTGCTCGTTGTGGCATTCCCAGTAGAACACTCACATTCGTCAGGTAGCACCGAGAATGGGTTGGAAGTTTCCACGGTAGTCTTCTGGTTTCTCGTTGTTTCTGCCTCTCCAACCGTTTTCTTGATCTTCAGCTTGGTTCCATGTTGCCCGGCCACTGACCAAGCTCCCCTCTTAACCTGGGGACTCACAACAGGAGGATTACTACGAATCCTCTTGTTCTCCTCCGTTAATCGCCGTATCTCCAGCTTAGCAACTCTGAGCTCTTCTCTCAGCTGCTGGTAAAGCTGCTCAAGAGAGGGCATCCTGGTTCAGATTCACAGAGAGCACACAAACAGGTCTTCACAGAGCTAAGTACACGTCACCACTCACCACTGAGTACACTTCACCACTCTAGTCAGTCCCTCAGCCTTGAGTCGATGTGTTCAGTCCATCAATCTTGTAGAATGTGATTATGAGGTCAATACTCTCAGAAGATTTACAGATGATAGTACCCTTCTTGCTGTCCACACTGATATAAATGACTATAATTTCTTGTAGAAACGTCGTACAACATTCATTCTGGTACCAGTGTGTTGCCAAAGAGTTAAGCTATTTTTCTATATGAATAACTCAACTTCCATTATTTTTCGATTTTTTTAAAGTGTGCAAAAAATTGGATGATAAAAAGAAAGGAAGAAGTAAGAACCTCTGACGCATATCAAGACACCTCCCTGGCCGGTGTACATATCAAGACACCTCCCTGGCCGGTGTACATATCAAGACACCTCTCTGGCCGGTGTACATATCAAGACACCTCCCTGGACGGTGTACATATCAAGACACCTCTCTGGCCGGTGTACATATCAAGACACCTCCCTGGCCGGTGTACATATCAAGACACCTCTCTGGCCGGTGTACATATCAAGACGCCTCTCTGGCCGGTGTACATATCAAGACACCTCCCTGGCCGGTGTACATATCAAGACACCTCCCTGGCCGGTGTACATATCAAGACACCTCCCTGGCCGGTGTACATATCAAGACACCTCCCTGGCCGCTGTACATATCAAGACACCTCTCTGGCCGGTGTACATATCAAGACACCTGTCTGGCCGGTGTACATATCAAGACACCTCCCTTGCCGGTGTACATATCAAGACACCTCTCTGGCCGGTGTACATATCAAGACACCTCCCTGGCCGGTGTACATATCAAGACACCTCTCTGGCCGGTGTACATATCAAGACACCTCTCTGGCCGGTGTACATATCAAGACACCTCCCTGGCCGGTGTACATATCAAGACACCTCTCTGGCCGGTGTACATATCAAGACACCTCCCTGGCCGGTGTACATATCAAGACACCTCTCTGGCCGGTGTACATATCAAGACACCTCCCTTGCCGGTGTACATATCAAGACACCTCTCTGGCCGGTGTACATATCAAGACACCTCCCTGGCCGGTGTACATATCAAGACACCTCCCTGGCCGGTGTACATATCAAGACACCTCTCTGGCCGGTGTACATATCAAGACACCTCCCTGGCCGGTGTACATATCAAGACACCTCCCTGGCCGGTGTACATATCAAGACACCTCCCTGGCTGGTGTACATATCAAGACACCTCTCTGGCCGGTGTACATATCAAGACACCTCTCTGGCCGGTGTACATATCAAGACACCTCCCTGGCCGGTGTACATATCAAGACACCTCCCTGGCCGGTGTAAATATCAAGACACCTCTCTGGTAGGTGTACATATCAAGACACCTCCATGGCCGGTGTACATATCAAGACACCTCTCTGGCCGGTGTACATATCAAGACACCTCCCTGGCCGGTGTACATATCAAGACACCTCCCTGGCCGATGTACATATCAAGACACCTCTATGTCGAGTGTACATATCAAGACACTTCTCTGGCGAGTGTACATATCAAGACACTTCTCTGGCGAGTGTACATATCAAGACACTTCTCTGGTGAGTGTACATATCAAGACACCTCTCTGGCGAGTGTACATATCAAGACACCTCTCTGGCCGGTGTACATAGCAAGACACCTCTCTGGTGAGTGTACATATCAAGACACCTCTCTGGCGAGTGTACATAGCAAGATACTTCTCTGGCGAGTGTACATATCAAGACACCTCTGGATTTAAATTAGATAAGTTTAGATTTAGAAAGGACTTAGGAAAGTATTGGTTTGGAAATAGGATAGTTGATGAGTGGAACAGTCTACCTAGTTGGGTTATTGAGGCTGGGACTTTGGGTAGTTTCAAATTTAGGTTGGATAAGTACATGAGTGGGAGGGGTTGGATTTGAGTGGGACTTTCACATCAGAGCTTATTTCTTGGGTGGCATTGAAAATTGGGTTGTTCAAATTTTTTGTTAGTGGGATGAATTGTAAAGGACCTGCCTGGTATGGGCCAACAGGCCTCCTGCAGTGTTCCTCCTTTCTTATGTTGTAATAAAGTTGGTAGAATTACCGACAATATGTAAAGTAAAAGGACACAAGTGCAACTAATGTGACATTTATTGTGGCAACGTTTCGCTCTCCAGGAGCTTTATCAAGCCATTACAAACAATACATGGACACAGAGGGTATATAAAGGCTCAGAGTGAGGTGAATACTAGTGAGGTACCATTTCGATGTTCACTAGTGGTAGTAGTAGTAGTAGTAGTGGTAGTGGCAAAAGCAATTAATTCGTACATGAGTAAAAGGATATAAAAGCTATTACTTGGGTAACATAAAAATAGGTTGGACAAATATAAACTGGAACGAGGCAGGTTGTTTCAGTGTTCACTCTCTGTGCTTTGTGTAGTATAACAGGAGAGACTATGTGATGGCAGGGTTTACTGTTTTCAGGAGGATTCTTGCTAAGACTTCGGAGATGGTGAAGCTGCCGTTGTTTTGTTTAATTGTATTCGAAACAGCGATCAGTGCTGATTCAAGGCACTTGCGTGTGCGGAAATTAGTTTCTTTTATCACTAATTGGGCGTCTCTGAATTTCATAAGATGATTGGTGGAATTTCGGTGTTGTACACAGGCGTTGTTTAAGTTGTCGTTCCTACATGCGTATATGTGTTCATTGATTCTCCACGCATCAACGCCGCTCCCAACAAAGTTATAATTCTTCCCAACAGCCAGGTTGCACTAAACGTCTCAAAAGTACTTTCACAAGCTAACACCAGAGTCGCCATCGCTTCTACCACTTCAATAAAGGATCTAACCAGGACAAAACCCAAGCACCACGAACCAGTCAATGCAGGAGTTTACACTATACCCTGTGGAGGCTGTGACAAGATCTACGTAGGTGAAACAGCAAGAAACCTCGACACCCGCCTCAATGAACACATATACGCATGTAGGAACGACAACTTAAACAACGCCTGTGTACAACACCGAAATTCCACCAATCATCTTATGAAATTCAGAGACGCCCAATTAGTGATAAAAGAAACTAATTTCCGCACACGCAAGTGCCTTGAATCAGCACTGATCGCTGTTTCGAATACAATTAAACAAAACAACGGCAGCTTCACCATCTCCGAAATCTTAGCAAGAATCCTCCTGAAAACAGTAAACCCTGCCATCACATAGTCTCTCCTGTTATACTACACAAAGCACAGAGAGTGAACACTGAAACAACCTGCCTCATTCCAGTTTATATTTGTCCAACCTATTTTTATGTTACCCAAGTAATAGCTTTTATATCCTTTTACTCATGTACGAATTAATTGCTTTTGCCACTACCACTACTACTACTACTACTACCACTAGTGAACATCGAAATGGTACCTCACTAGTATTCACCTCACTCTGAGCCTTTATATACCCTCTGTGTCCATGTATTGTTTGTAATGGCTTGATAAAGCTCCTGGAGAGCGAAACGTTGCCACAATAAATGTCACATTAGTTGCACTTGTGTCCTTTTACTTTACATACTTTCTTATGTTCTTATGTTCTTATGACACCTCTCTGGCGAGTGTACATATCAAGACACTTCTCTGGCCGGTGTACATATCAAGACACCTCTCTGGCGAGTGTACATATCAAGACATCTCTCTGGCCGGTGTACATATCAAGACACTTTTCTGGCGAGTGTACATATCAAGACACCTCTCTGGCGAGTGTACATATCAAGACACCTCTCTGGCGAGTGTACATATCAAGATACTTCTCTGGCGAGTGTACATATCAAGACACCTCTCTGGCGAGTGTACATATCAAGACACTTCTCTGGCGAGTGTACATATCAAGTTACTTCTCTGGCGAGTGTACATATCAAGACACCTCTCTGGCGAGTGTACATATCAAGACACCTCTCTGGCGAGTTTACATATCAAGACACCTCTCTGGCGAGTGTACATATCAAGACACCTCTCTGGCGAGTGTACATATCAAGACACTTCTCTGGCGAGTGTACATATCAAGATACTTCTCTGGCGAGTGTTCATATCAAGACACCTCTCTGGCGAGTGTACATATCAAGACACTTCTCTGGCCGGTGTACATATCATAAGAACATAAGAACGAAGGAACACTGCAGAAGGCCTACTGGCCCATGCGAGGCAGGTCCAAGTCTCCTACCGGCTTAAGCCAATGCACCCAACCTAGTCAGGTCAGGTCACATTGACTTAAGGGAGGAACACGGCAACCGACCTGGTAGCACAAGCTATCAGGTCTAACTCACACCCACCCACATCTACTCATGTATTTATCCAACCTATTTTTAAAGCTACACAACGTTCTGGCCTCTATAACGGTACTTGGGAGTTTGTTCCACTCATCCACAACTCTATTACCAAACCAGTACTTTCCTATATCCTTCCTGAATCTGAATTTTTCCAACTTAAAACCATTGCTGCGAGTCCTGTCTAGGCTAGATATTTTTAGCACACTATTTACATCCCCTTTATTTATTCCTGTCTTCCATTTATACACCTCAATCATATCCCCCCTAATTCTACGTCTTTCTAGAGAGTGCAGTTTCAGGGCCCTTAGTCTATCCTCATAGGGAAGGTTTCTGATACATGGGATCAACTTTGTCATCCTCCTTTGTACATTTTCCAGAGAATTTATATCCATTCTGTAATACGGTGACCAAAACTGTGCAGCATAATCTAAATGAGGCCTAACCAAGGATGTATAGAGTTGAAGAACAACCTGAGGACTCCTATTATTTATGCTTCTTGATATGAAGCCAAGGATTCTATTAGCTTTATTGCGAACACTTATGCACTGTTGTCTTGGTTTCAGATTACTGCTAACCAGAACTCCTAAATCTTTTTCGCAATCCGTAATATTAAGATCTACATTATTTAGTTTATATGTGGCATGGTTATTGTCCTGTCCAACATTTAGAACTTTGCATTTGTCTATATTAAACTGCATCTGCCACTTCTCCGACCACTGCATCAGTCTATTCAAATCTTCCTGGAGTGCTCGAATGTCCTCGTCAGAATGAATTCGACGGCCTATTTTGGTGTCATCGGCAAATTTGCCGATGTCGCTCTTTATGCCCTCATCTATGTCGTTTATGAACATTAAAATGGTATAAAATACCGACAGATTGTTAGGTAAGACACATATGCAACAGTTAGGTATCTTTATTTCGAAACGTTTCGCCTACACAGTAGGCTTCTTCAGTCGAGTACAGAAAAGTTGATAGAAGCAGAAGATACTTGAAGACGATGTAATCAGTCCATCACCCTTAAAGTTTTGAGGTGGTCAGTCCCTCAGTCTGGAGAAGAGCATTGTTCCGTTGTCTGAAAACATATTGTTTCAGACAACGGAACAATGCTCTTCTCCAGACTGAGGGACTGACCACCTCAAAACTTTAAGGGTGATGGACTGATTACATCGTCTTCAAGTATCTTCTGCTTCTATCAACTTTTCTGTACTCGACTGAAGAAGCCTACTGTGTAGGCGAAACGTTTCGAAATAAAGATACCTAACTGTTGCATATGTGTCTTACCTAACAATATGTCGTTTATGTAGATTGTGAACAGCAGGGGGCCCAACACTGACCCCTGTGGAACACCGCTCGTGACGCTTCCCCACTCTGATTTCTCCCCATTTATGCAAACTCTCTGCTGCCTATTTGTCAACCATGCCTCTATCCAGGAAAAAATTTCTCCTCCTATTCCATGTGCCTTAATTTTCCTCAATAGTCTCTGATGTGGGACCCTGTCAAAAGCCTTACTGAAGTCCATATACACAATATCATATTCATTACCATGATCTACCTCCTCAAATACCTTAGTGAAAAAAGTTAATAAATTCGTAAGGCAGGAACGTCCCTTTGTAAAACCATGCTGAGATTCGTTGATTAATTTATGCTTTTCAAGGTGGCTACGAACTGCCTCGGCAATTATTGATTCCATAAATTTTCCCACTATGGAGGTTAGGCTTATTGGTCTATAGTTCGAAGCTAAGGACCTGTCACCTGTTTTGAAAATAGGTATCACATTTGCCATTTTCCACTTATCTGGCACCATGCCAGTTTGTAGTGATATGTTGAAAAGATTAGCCAAAGGTGTGCTAAGCTCCTCTTTACATTCCTTTAGAACCCTTGCATACAGTTCATCAGGGCTTGGGGATTTGTTAGGTTTTAATTTATCTATTTGCCTAAGGACCATGTCACTTGTGACCCTAATAGTGCACAGTTTATTATCGTCCTGTTCTACATAATTTATCATTACTGGAATATCGCTGGTATCCTCCTGTGTAAAAACTGAGAGGAAGTATGTGTTAAAAATTCTACACATTTCCTTATCACTGTCAGTGAGCTGACCCGAGGAACTTTTGAGTGGGCCTATCTTGTCCCTGATCTTACTTCTGTATACCTGAAAGAATCCTTTTGGGTTAGTCTTCGATTCTCTTGCAACTTTAACCTCATAATCTCTTTTTGCTTTTCTAATTCCCTTTTTTATTTCTCTCTTTAACTGAATATATCGATTTCTCAATTGCCCCTCTCCTCTTTTGATTTGCCTATATATGCCTCTCTTTTGACCAATCAGATATTTTAATCTATTGTTCATCCATTTAGGATCATTTTTGCTTGATCTGATTTCCCTATTTGGAACATAATTTGACTGAGCAGCTAGAACTATGCCCTGGAAAGCATCATATCGGCAACCATCACCACCTACCTGACCCTTAGTCAGGTCATTCCAGTTCAGCCCACCTAAGTAATTTTTCAGTCCTATGAAATCAGCCAAGCGAAAGTCAGGGACGGAGACTTGATTGCCATTATTAGGGGAATTCCATGATATATTAAATCTGAGTGATTTGTGATCACTTTCCCCAAGCTAATCATTAACCTCAAGATTATTAATTAGTGTTTCCCTACTGGCAAGAACCAAGTCAAGGAGGTTATTTCCCCTAGTTGGCTCTGTCACAAACTGTTTTAAAAAACAATCCTGGATCGTATCAAGAAAGTCACCTGACTCTAAATTTCCTGTCAAATTGCTCCAGTCAATCTGTCTATAGTTGAAATCCCCCATTAGCACAACATTTTCGTATGTAGATGCCTTACGAATTTCGTCCCATAGAAATTTACTGCACTCCCTATCAAGATTTGGGGCCCTGTAAATCACACCCAAAATTAGTTTTTCTCGGCCCTCGAGAAGCTGTAACCAAACAGATTCAGTGGCTGACGCTTCTAATTTAATATCCTGTCTAACACAACAATTTAAATTGTCTCTGACATACATCGCTACTCCACCACCTTTCCTGTTGACCCTGTCAGTGTGGAATAATTTATAGCCTTGTATGTGACATTCAGAGGGCATCTCTCTATCTTTCAGATTGAGCCAGGTCTCTGTTATAGCAATAATATCTATGTTTCCTGCACTTGCAATTAATCTTAGCTCATCTATCTTATTTCTTACACTCCTGCTATTAGTATAGTAAACCTTAAGGGAGCTAGTCCCTTGCTGCCCTCTGCTGTCCCCCTCAAGACACTTCTCTGGCGAGTGTACATATCAAGATACTTATCTGGCGAGTGTACATATCAAGACACCTCTCTGGCGAGTGTACATATCAAGACATTTCTCTGGTGAGTGTACATATCAAGACACTTCTCTGGCGAGTGTACATATCAAGACACGTCTCTGGCGAGTGTACATATCAAGACACCTCTCTGGCGAGTGTACATATCAAGACACCTCTCTGGCCGGTGTACATAGCAAGACACCTCTCTGGCGAGTGTACATATCAAGACACCTCTCTGGCGAGTGTACATATCAAGACACCTCTCTGGCCGGTGTACATATCAAGACACCTCTCTGGCGAGTGTACATATCAAGACACCTCTCTGGCTGGTGTACATAGCAAGACACCTCTCTGGCGAGTGTACATAGCAAGACACCTCTCTGGCTGGTGTACATATCAAGACACCTCTTTGGCGAGTGTACATATCAAGACACCTCTCTGGCCGGTGTACATATCAAGACACCTCTCTGGCCGGTGTACATATCAAGACACTTCTCTGGCGAGTGTACATATCAAGACACCTCTCTGGCGAGTGTGCATATCAAGACACCTCTTTGGCGAGTGTACATATCAAGACACCTCTCTGGCGAGTGTACATATCAAGACACCTCTCTGGCTGGTGTACATATCAAGACACTTCTCTGGCGAGTGTACATATCAAGACACCTCTCTGGCGGGTGTACATATCAAGACACTTCTCTGGCGAGTGTACATATCAAGACACCTCTCTGGCGAGTGTACATATCAAGACACCTCTCTGGCCGGTGTACATAGCAAGACACCTCTCTGGCGAGTGTACATAGCAAGACACCTCTCTGGCGAGTGTACATATCAAGACACCTCTTTGGCGAGTGTACATATCAAGACACCTCTCTGGCCGGTGTACATATCAAGACACCTCTCTGGCCGGTGTACATATCAAGACACTTCTCTGGCGAGTGTACATATCAAGACACGTCTCTGGCGAGTGTACATATCAAGACACCTCTCTGGCGAGTGTACATATCAAGACACCTCTCTGGCCGGTGTACATAGCAAGACACCTCTCTGGCGAGTGTACATATCAAGACACCTCTCTGGCGAGTGTACATATCAAGACACCTCTCTGGCCGGTGTACATATCAAGACACCTCTCTGGCGAGTGTACATATCAAGACACCTCTCTGGCTGGTGTACATAGCAAGACACCTCTCTGGCGAGTGTACATAGCAAGACACCTCTCTGGCGAGTGTACATATCAAGACACCTCTTTGGCCGGTGTACATATCAAGACACTTCTCTGGCGAGTGTACATATCAAGACACCTCTCTGGCGGGTGTACATATCAAGACACTTCTCTGGCGAGTGTACATATCAAGACACCGCTCTGGCGAGTGTACATATCAAGACACCTATCTGGCCGGTTTAGATATCAAGACACCTCTCTGGCCGGTGTACATAGCAAGACACCTCTCTGGCGAGTGTACATATCAAGACACCTATCTGGCCGGTTTAGATATCAAGACACCTCTCTGGCCCGTGTACATAGCAAGACACCTATCTGGCCGGTTTAGATATCAAGACACCTCTGTGGTCGGTGTACATATCAAGACACGTCTCTGGCCGGTGTACATATCAAGACACTTCTCTGGCCGGTGTACGTATCAAGACACTTCTCTGGCCGGTGTACATATCAAGACACCTCTCTGGGCGGTGTACATATCAAGACACCTCTCTGGCCGGTGTACTTATCAAGACACCTCTCTGGCCGGTGTACTTATCAAGACACCTCTCTGGCCGGTGTACTTATCAAGACACCTCTCTGGCCGGTGTACATATCAAGACACCTCTCTGGCCGGTGTACATATCAAGACACCTCTCTGGCCGGTGTACATATCAAGACACCTCTCTGGCCGGTGTACATATCTACAACACTTGTAAAAATTACATATTACCAGCGAGGCGGAACATGTGTGTGAAAGCCTAATTTTGGAAAATTTAGATCATGCCGTCAGTGAGGAGAAAGTTGCTCACTCATAGTGTAGCGGCTTGGTAACAGTTACTAGTTTAACTAGTTCTTAGACGGACTCATTACAGCGCAGTTACCTAACCTGTTGGAGTGCCCGTGAACCAGCAGAAATTTTACAAGAGTTAGTGGTAATGTGACGGAAAATGTTTAAATATTACATCATCTACATAAAGTAATAATTATATCAAACTAGTTTGATTTCCTGTCTGGCTTGTTTTACGACGGTGTCCAAGTCTGACTGATGCGTAGTTTTAAGATTCTTTCCCCCATGTGCGGGTTACTGTGTATCTTCTCAGTTTACACTAAATTAGTCTGGATTGCACAAGGGTCACAAAGGTTGTAGGTCAAGCACAAGGGTCACAAAGGTTGTAGGTCAAGCACAAGGGTCACAAAGGTTGTAGATCAAGCACAAGGGTCACAAAGGTTGTAGATCAAGCACAAGGGTCACAAAGGTTGTAGATCAAGCACAAGGGTCACAAAGGTTGTAGGTCAAGCACAAGGGTCACAAAGGTTGTAGGTCAAGCACAAGGGTCACAAAGGTTGTAGGTCAAGCACAAGGGTCACAAAGGTTGTAGGTCAAGCACAAGGGTCACAAAGGTTGCAGGTCAAGCATACATCACCAGTCAAGACATCGTGATCACTAAAATAGGAAGTAAACTCTAACGGAATATACATTGAATGATACAAACCTCCCTATGTATACCTTTATATAAAACATTTGATATACCTTTGATGAGTTCCGAGAGTTTTTCTACTACCGGAGCCTGGCTATGTGTCAGGCTCGCCTGGTGCTTGCCTTATCAACCGGGCTGTTGCTGTTGTGGTCCGCAGCCCCACATATCCATCACAGCCTGTTTAATCTGGCAAACTGGTAAAAATACTTGTCCAGTTATCTCTTGAAGACTTTTGCACTTGTCCCGACAGTGTTTCTGATATCTTCTGGTAAGATGCTGAGTAATCTGGGACCATGAATGTTGATACAATGTTACATTATTGTGCTCAGTTTGTACTGGAATAGAAGAGGAACCAAAAGGTGCACCGCTGGAACGCCACCTCGCGATGAATGCTATGTTAAAGCTCTTATTTCCAACACTATTTTTTCGGAAGGTTAAGAGTCGTAAATAAAACCAGAAAAATATCATATCTGATTAAAATATATTATTCAAACTGTATTTAGGACGGATTAATTAAGATATACTCGCCTATATGTGCATGCGGGGTTCGAGTTGAGGCTCCTGGCTCAACCTAGTCGGTTTCATCGACAAGCATTAAGTAATTAATTCATTAAACATACTTAAAAGTAAACTTACACATTGATGTCTGTCAGTAGACAACTTTGAGATAGTGACACATTCTTCAACCAGATAAAGGAAACATTGTGTAAAATCTGATAACTTCCCATTCCCCAGATTTTGTGTAATGCATATGGCTTCAGCCCTTCAAGAGGAATATAATTATTTGATAAGTAACCTAACTAAAGTTACTTTAAATGTGTTACTTAGAAATGTTCATTCATGAAAATGAACTTAAATACAGGATTACAAGAATTTTTTTTTATGTAAAGTAACAGAGGTATTGTTCGAATGAACTAAACTCAAGTATTTTGTCTAAATTATCTCATAAACCCAGCCTTACCCATCCCAACTTTACCTAACCCAGCCAAACGAAGCCCAGTCTTACCTAACCCAGCCTCATCTAACCCAGCATTATTTAACTCAGCCTAACATAACTCAACTTTGCCTAACCCAACCTTACCTGACCTAGCCTTATCTAAATCGGCCTTACCTAACACAACTCTCTTTAGGACGCAAGTACAACACTTGGATATGCCTGGAGGGCGGGTTCCGGGGGTCAACGCCCCCGCGACCATGACCAGGCCTCGCGGTGGATCAGGACCTGATCAACCAGGTTTATCCTGCTGGCAGCACGTAAACCGACGTACGAACCACAGCCCGGCTGGTCAGGTATTGACTTTAGGTGCCTGTCCAGCTCCCTCTTGAAGACAGCCAGGGGTCTATTGGTAATCCCCCTTATGCATACTGGGAGGCAGTTGAACAGTCTTGGGCCCCTGACACTTACTGTTTCGTCTCTTAAAATTCCTAACTGAAATATGATGTAAATCTTAGTGATACTGACAAGTGCTTTCGGAAGACACTCGAGGAAGCAGCAGGACAAGAGTCAAGAGATATAATATATAAACACAGAGGTCAGAGGTCACGAGAGGTCACGCTGCTTGTCCTGCAGCAGCTATCTGGGAAATCAGTGCAGAGTATTACAAATATTTTTATGTGTGATTTTTTACAATCAGAGTTCCGGTGTTGATTAAGAAAGTTTTTATCTTCTGGGTGGAAAATGAAATTTCATCTCAAAACCTGTAGCAATTAGTATAAAGTGATTGTGAGGATAGTGAAGGGAGGCAGGTTAGTATCAACGAGGGTATTGTTAACACAAACAAATGGGGAAGATGGTTTCCAGTAAAGGAAGAAGCATAAAACTGAGTAAGGTTACAGGAACAGATAGGAAATCGCTTTTCTGTTCTCCAGGAATAAGGTTCTTCATTAATCAACGAAGACAAAGGTACCATTAAACCAGCAAGAGTTAAGAATATTTTCGTGACTGGAGATTCATAGGTATGATATATAGACTGGGTTTACTGTAACAGGATAAAGAAAATAAGACAGGATGTGTTTCCCGCAAGTTGGACAATGTAATGTTAAATTACTGACAATATGTTAGGTAAAAGGACACATGTGCAACTAATGCAACATTTTGTGGCAACGTTTCGCTCTCCAGAGGCTCATGGAGAGCGTAACGTTACCACAGTAAAGTGTTTCATTAAATGTCCATGATTGGATAATAACATGTCACGTAATAGGAACGAACCTGTTATCCGAACGAACCTGTTATCCGAACGAACCTGTTATCCGCCTCACTGCTGTTAGTCACATACAACATATCAATAGATTTAATTAGATCCAAGGAAGGAATCTCGACATGTAAAATTTTGCCTAGAAGAGAAGCGGTCAATCAATAGATTTCTCAGATAAGAAGAGAAAATATCCGGCTAAACTCATAGCTGTATTGAGGTAGAGGTAAGAAAATTATCCAACTCTGTCGAGGGAGCCAATGCTGAGTCTTATAAGACCTACAACTAACAGAATGATAATAAGCAAAACCTGCCGTGATACTTCAGAAAAAGTAAATAACAGTGAGAATGGAGATGTTTACTGTACTAATATAAGGAGTGAAAATAAAATAGACAAACTAAGAATAATTACATGTGCAGGAAACTTAGATATTATTGCACTAACCGGGACCTGGTTCAGTCTGGAAAAGATATGTCTGTTGAAGGCCACATACAAGGGTATAATCTGTTCCTCGTCAATAGTCAACAAAAAGGTTACAGAATGTCGATGTATGGCAGGAAAAAATTAAACTTATGCATTAGATGAGGAAATGATGGATATTGCGTGTGTTTGGCTGCAGTTTCTCGAGGCACGTGAAAAACAACAGGTTTGATGTACCTGTGTCATACAGGTATGATGTATCGTAAAGGTATGATCATATAGGTATGATCATATCGTTATCTTGATCTTGATAGAAATAACGGTAAACTTCTCTAGAACGAAATTACTATGTCATTCAGACTTAAAATTTTATTTTAATGGGAGTTATACATTTTCCAGAATTGACAGGAACTCTAGAGTCTAGCAACTTTCTAGAAATAATCCAAGATTTTTTTTGTAAACAGCCTGTGACAGAATGAACTAGAGGAAATAACCTGCTCAACTAGATTCTGCCAAAGAAGAATCTATAATTTATAAGTTTGAAGTTTGTGATGAAATGTGGAGAAAGTGATCTTAAATTATTAAGAGAAGGTTTTTTATTTTTGCTCAAGTGATTGTATTCAGCTAAGGTTATCTGGGGTAACCTGACTGGAGATTATTCATTAGAGCTGGATGGTGGCTGTGGTTATCAATATGACTTTTTCAAAGCTTTGTGCAAGCTGTTCAGTCTACATATATTCCAAATAGGAAAATTATGTCAGACAAAAATGATCCTTAAATTAATAAACAATAGATGTGTCACAGCTCAAAAAAGAGGCATTCACATACACCAACAAAGGAGAGAAATCAAAAGAGAAATAAGACCTTTGATAGAGTTCCACACAGGAGACTGTTGAAGAAATTAGCAGCACATGGAATACGAGGGGAAATTTTCGCCTGGATCGAGGCGCATTTTAACTAGTAAGCAACAGAGTTAATGAATTAAATACATGTGCAGAATCTGAGTAACTATTTTTTGTAGACGTTTCGCCAACCATTGGTTGGCGTACAATACAATACAATACAGTACAATACAGGAGCATAAACGGACGACTGTAGAAGAAGAGACAATCAGTCCCTTATCCTAAGAGCTGGTAATAAGCACCTTAGTCTTGATGAATTCTGTGAGGCTGTGGGACCGATTATCTTCTCTTCTAAAGTCTTCAGTTTATGTCCCTGTACTGTATTGATAAATCCAATGACTGGCCAAACGTCTGCAAAATATACTCAAAATATACTGGTCACAGACCGGGCGGCGGGGGCGTTGACCCCCGAAACTCTCTCCAGGTAATGTGTCTAATAAATCTGTATTACATGTAAATATCATTAATATAGCAACAGAAAGTCTGCATAGACGAGGACAAAGATCATGTAACCTCTGATCAGCAACACTGTGGAACAAAAACCTGGGAACTACAATATACCAAGAGTATCAGCATGCTTGACACTGGACCAAGTTAGGCCCCATCAACCTTACAGAAGAAATCAGGTGATTTCAAGGACCGCCTGACACCATCTCAAAATCCTCACTCCTCCTTTCTTCAGGTCGCTATTTGCCTCTCACACTTCATTTTTATGCCTATATTGACCGTCATTTTTCATCCTTGCATGTTAGAAGTGATCAACGTACCAGGATGAGAATGTTTTCTGATACGAATGTCTCAGTTCAGTTTAAGTCAGTTAATAAAACGCTACAGTTTAAACACACATTGCATATATCTAGGCATATAAACTATTACTGCATGTTGGTATTTAACAGCTGCTGGTAGGTATATACACATGCTCATAGCTAGATACACATGCTTGTAGCTAGATACACATGCTCGTAGCTAGATGCGCATGCTCGTAGCTAGATACACATTCTCGTAGATAGATACACATGCTCGTAGCTAGACACACATGCCCGTAGCTACGTACACATGTTCGTAGCTATATGCACATGCTCGTAGCTATACACACATGCTCGTAGCTATATACACATGCTCGTAGCTAGATACACATGCTCGTAGCTACATACACATGCTCGTAGATAGATACACATGCTCTTAGCTAGATACACATGCTCGTAGCTACATACACATGCTCGTAGCTATATACACATGCTCGTAGCTAGATACGCATGCTCGTAGCTAGATACACATGCTCGTAGCTAGATACACATGCTCGTAGCTAGATACACATGCTCGTAGCTAGATACACATGCTCGTAGCTAGATACACATGCTCGTAGCTATATACACATGCTCGTAGCTATATACACATGCTCATAGCTACACATACTCGTAGCAACATACACATACTCGTAGCAACATACACATACTCATAGCAACATACACATACTCGTAGCAACATACACATACTCGTATGATGTCTAACCAACTTATTCTGGATTTTAACACATGTAAATCATTATAAAAAATATAATATGGGGAAACGAAGATCTGAAAATCATACAAATTGGTAAGTAAACTTAAGAAGACAGAATTTATATTATACATTCATTTAACAAACCCAGCTTGTAATAAAGCTACACTGTATAAGTAAAATATATAATTGTGGAGAACTATCACTGAATGTGGGAAACCTAAAATTAATCAAAGAGTTTCAATAAATGCAATATTAAAGACGCTAATATACATACTACTAAACACTATTACTATTCCAGATGTATAAGGCATAATCCCACTTCCTTAATTTCTTCTAACTTACTTAGACATACTAAGAGGGTAAATATTTAAAGTGAACTAAATATTTTAGTCTCCCAGATATATAAAGTTCCTAAAGAATTCATATTAATAATAACCAGATCATTACTTATTTTAGTATTTTCAAAAAAAATACGATACATTCTTCACAAAATACGATACATTCTTCACAAAATACGATACATTCTTCACAAAATACGATACATTCTTCACAAAATACGATACATTCTTCACAAAATACGATACATTCTTCACAAAATACGATACATTCTTCACTAATTACGAAACATTTTTCACAAAATACGATACATTCTTCACAAAATACGATACATTCTTCACAAAATACGATACATTCTTCACAAAATAAGATACATTCTTCACAAAATACGATACATTCTTCACAAAATACGATATATTCCTCACAAAATACGATACATTCTTCGCAAAATAAGATACATTTTTCGCAAAATACGATACATTCTTCACAAAATACAATACATTCTTCACAAAATACGATACATTCTTCACAAAATACGATACATTTTTCACAAAATACGATACATTCTTCACAAAATACGATACATTCTTCACAAAATACGATATATTCTTCACAAAATACGATACATTCTTCACAAAACACGATGCATTCTTCACAAAATACGATACATTCTTCACAAAATACGATACATTTTTTACAAAATACGATACATTCTTCACAAAATACGATACATTCACAAAGTACGATACATTCTTCACAAAATACGATACATTCTTCACAAAATACGATACATTTTTCACAAAATACGATACATTTTTCACAAAATACGATACATTGTTCACAAAATACGATACATTCTTCACAAAACACGATACATTGTTCACAAAATACGATACATTTCTCACAAAACACGATACATTCTTCAGAAAATACGATACATATTTCACAAAATACGATACATTCTTGACAAAATGCGATACATTTTTCACAAAATACGATACATTCTTCACAAAATACAATACATTTTTCACAAAATACGATACATTCTTCACAAAATACGATACATTCTTCACAAAATACGATACATTCTTCACAAAATAAGATACATTCTTAACAAAATACGATACATTCCTCACAAAATACGATATATTCTTCACAAAATACGATACATTTTTCACAAAATACGATACATTCTTCACAAAATACGATACATTCTTCACAAAATACGACACATTCTTCACAAAATACGATACATTCTTCACAAAATACGATATATTCTTCACAAAATACGATACATTCTTCACAAAATACGATACATTCTTCACAAAATACGATACATTCTTCGCAAAATACGATACATTCTTCACAAAATACGATACATTCCTCACAAAATACGATACATTCTTCACAAAATACGATACAGTCTTAACAAAATACGATATATTCTTCGCAAAATACGATACATTTTTCGCAAAATACGATACATTCTTCGCAAAATACGATACATTTCTCACAAAATACGATACATTCTTCACAAAATACGATACAGTCTTAACAAAATACGATATATTCTTCGCAAAATACGATACATTTTTCGCAAAATACGATACATTCTTCGCAAAATACGATACATTTCTCACAAAATACGATACATTCTTCGCAAAATACGATACAATTTTCACAAAATACGATACATTCCTCATAAAATACGATACATTCTTCGCAAAATACAATACATTTTTCACAAAATACGATACATTCTTCACAAAATACGATACATTCTTCACAAAATACGACACATTCTTCACAAAATACGATACATTCTTCACAAAATACGATACATTCTTCACAAAATACGATACATTCTTCACAATATACGATACATTCTTCACAAAATACGATACATTCTTCGCAAAATACGATGCATTCTTCACAAAATACGATACATTCCTCACAAAATACGATACATTCTTCACAAAATACGATACAGTCTTAACAAAATACGATATATTCTTCGCAAAATACGATACATTTTTCGCAAAATACGATACATTCTTCACAAAATACTATACATTTTTCACAAAATACGACACATTCTTCACAAAATACGATACATTCTTCACAAAATACGATACATTCTTCACAAAATACGATACATTCTTCACAAAATACGATACATTCTTCACAAAATACGATACATTCTTCACAAAATACGACACATTCTTCACAAAATACGATACATTCTTCACAAAATACGATACATTCTTCACAAAATACGATACATTCTTCACAAAATACGATACATTCTTCACAAAATACGATACATTCTTCACAATATACGATACATTCTTCACAAAATACGATACATTCTTCGCAAAATACGATGCATTCTTCACAAAATACGATACATTCTTCACAAAATGCGATACATTTTTCACAAAATACGATACATTCTTCACAAAATACGATACATTCTTCACAAAATACGATAAATTTTTCACAAAATACGATACATTCTTCACAAAATACGATACATTCTTCACAAAATACGACACATTCTTCACAAAATACGATACATTCTTCACAAAATACGACACATTCTTCACAATATACGATACATTCTTCACAAAATACGATACATTCTTCACAAAATACGATACATTCTTCGCAAAATACGATACATTCTTCACAAAATACGACACATTCTTCACAAAATACGACACATTCTTCACAAAATACGACACATTCTTCACAATATACGATACATTCTTCACAAAATACGATACATTCTTCACAAAATACGATACATTCTTCGCAAAATACGATACATTCTTCACAAAATACGATACATTCTTCACAAAATACGATACATTCTACACAAAATACGATACAGTCTTAACAAAATACGATATACGATATACGATATTCTTCGCAAAATACGATACATTCTTCACAAAATACGATAAATTTTTCAACACATACAATCTAACTGTCGAAATACAATACATTTCCATTTGCTGAAGTTAATTTGTAGCTTTCAGCAATAGATTCTCCCTCATAACAATGAAGTAATTTCTGTAAATGTTCGTTTGTGTCAGCCAGTCGAACGAAATCATTGGTAAATGCAGTGATGGTATGGTATGACCGGAGGTCTTTGTAAACAATGAAAACATCCTTACACACAACCGTAGGTAACTCTGCCTGACGTAACTCATCCTCACTTAACACAACCTTAAATAACTCAGCCTGACATAACTCTTCCTCACTTTACACAACCTTACCTAACTCAGGATGACGTAACTCATCCTCACTTAACACAACCTTAAATAACTCAGCCTGACATAACTCTTCCTCACTTTACACAACCTTACCTAACTCAGCCTGACACAACTCATCCTCACTTAACACAACCTTACCTAACTCAGCCTGACACAACTCATCCTCACTTAACACAACCTTACTTAACTCAGCCTGACACAACTCATCCTCTCTTAACACAACCTTACCTAACTCAGCCTGATATAACTCATCCTCACTTAACACAACCTTACCTAACTCAGCCTGACACAACTCATCCTCACTTAACACAACCTTACCTAACTCAGCCTGACGTAACTCATCCTCACTTAACACAACCTTAAATAACTCAGCCTGACATAACTCTTCCTCACTTTACACAGCCTTACCTAACTCAGCCTGACACAACTCATCCTCACTTAACACAACCTTACCTAACTCAGCCTGACACAACTCATCCTCACTTAACACAACCTTAAATAACTCAGCCTGACATAACTCTTCCTCACTTTACACAACCTTACCTAACTCAGGATGACGTAACTCATCCTCACTTAACACAACCTTAAATAACTCAGACATAACTCACTTAACACAACCTTACCTAACTCAGCCTGACATAACTCATCCTCACTTAACACAACCTTACCTAACTCAGCCTGACACAACTCATCCTCACTTAACACAACCTTACCTAACTCAGCCTGACATAACTCATCCTCACTTAACACAGCCTTACCTAACTCAGCCTGACACAACTCATCCTCACTTAACACAACCTTACCTAACTCAGCCTGATATAACTCATCCTCACTTAACACAACCTTACCTAACTTAGCATGACATTACTCATCCTCACTTAACACAACCTTACCTAACTTAGCCTGACATAACTCATCCTCACTTAACACAACCTTACCTAACTTAGCCTGACATAACTCATCCTCTCTTAACACAACCTTACCTAACTCAGCCTGACATAACTCATCCTCACTTAACACAACCTTACCTAACTCAGCCTGACATAACTCATCCTCACTTAACACAACCTTACCTAATTCAGCCTGACATAACTCATCCTCACTTAACACAACCTTACCTAACTCAGCCTGACATAACTCATCCTCACTTAACACAACCTTACCTAACTTAGCCTGACATAACTCATCCTCACTTAACACAACCTTACCTAACTTAGCCTGACATAACTCATCCTCACTTAACACAACCTTACCTAACTCAGCCTGACATAACTCATCCTCACTTAACACAACCTTACCTAACTCAGCCTGACATAACTCATCCTCACTTAACACAACCTTACCTAATTCAGCCTGACATAACTCATCCTCACTTAACACAACCTTACCTAACTCAGCCTGACATAACTCATCCTCACTTAACACAACCTTACCTAACTTAGCCTGACATAACTCATCCTCACTTAATACAACATTACCTAACTTAGCCTGACATAACTCATCCTCACTTAACACAACCTTACCTAACTCAGCCTGACATAACTCATCCTCACTTAACACAACCTTACCTAACTCAGCCTGACATAACTCATCCTCACTTAACACAACCATACCTAACTCAGCCTGACATAACTCATCCTCACTTAACACAACCTTACCTAACTTAGCCTGACATAACTCATCCTCACTTAACACAACCTTACCTAACTCAGCCTGACATAACTCATCCTCACTTAACACAACCTTACCTAACTCAGCCTGACATAACTCATCCTTACTTAACACAAATTTACCTAACTCAGCCTGACATAAATCATCCTCACTTAACACAATCTAACCTAACTCAGCCTGACATAAATCATCCTCACTTAACACAATCTAACCTAACTCAGCCTGACATAACTCATCCTCACTTAACACAACCTTACCTAACTTAGCCTGACATAACTCATCCTCACTTAACACAACCTTACCTAACTCAGCCTGACATAACTCATCCTTACTTAACACACCCTTACCTAACTCAGCCTGACATAACTCATCCTCACTTAACACAAATTTACCTAACTCAGCCTGACATAAATCATCCTCACTTAACACAATCTAACCTAACTCAGCCTGACATAAGTCATCCTCACTTAACACAATCTAACCTAACTCAGCCTGACATAACTCATCCTCATTTAGCCAAACCTAACTCAGCCTGACATAACTCATCGTCACTTAACACAACCTAACCTAACTCAGCCTGACATAACTCATTCTCACTTAACACAACCTTACCTAACTCAGCCTGACATAACTCATCCTCACTTAACACAACCTTACCTAACTCAGCCTGACATAACTCATCCTCGCTTATTACAAACCTATCCCATTCTTAGCTAACCTTACCATACGTAACCCAATCTAAACTAGCCAAAACTAACCCAGCTCTATTTAACCCATTCTCACCTAGCCCAACCTAACCTAACTTAGCCTAACCTAACTTTTCCTAACCCAACCCAGTCTAAATCACATAGAACTAACCAAACTTTATTTAACAAACCTTACTTAATCCAGCCATCTGTCATCCATCCTTACCTAAACCGGCCATCTGTCATCCATCCTTACCTAAACCGGCCATCTGTCATCCATCCTTACCTAAACCAGCCATCTGTCATCCATCCTTACCTAAACCAGCCATCTGTCATCCATCCTTACCTAAACCAGCCATCTGTCATCCATCCTTACCTAAACCAGCCATCTGTCATCCATCCTTACCTAAACCGGCCATCTGTCATCCATCCTTACCTAAACCAGCCATCTGTCATCCATCCTTACCTAAACCAGCCATCTGTCATCCATCCTTACCTAAACCAGCCATCTGTCATCCATCCTTACCTAAACCAGCCATCTGTCATCCATCCTTACCTAAACCAGCCATCTGTCATCCATCCTTACCTAAACCAGCCATCTGTCATCCATCCTTACCTAATCCGGCCATCTGTCGTCCATCCTTACCTAATCCGGTCATCTGTCATCCATCCTTACCTAATCCGGCCATCTGTCATCCATCCTTACCTAATCCGGCCATCTGTCATCCATCCTTACCTAATCCGGCCATCTGTCATCCATCCTTACCTAATCCGGCCATCTGTCATCCATCCTTACCTAATCCGGTCATCTGTCATCCATCCTTACCTAATCCGGCCATCTGTCATCCATTCTTACCTAAACCAGTCATCTGTCATCCATCCTTACCTAAACCAGCCATCTGTCATCCATCCTTACCTAATCCGGCCATCTGTCATCCATCCTTACCTAATCCGGCCATCTGTCATCCATCCTTACCTAATCCGGCCATCTGTCATCCATTCTTACCTAAACCAGTCATCTGTCATCCATCCTTACCTAAACCAGCCATCTGTCATCCATCCTTACCTAATCCGGCCATCTGTCATCCATCCTTACCTAATCCGGCCATCTGTCATCCATCCTTACCTAATCCGGCCATCTGTCATCCATCCTTACCTAAACCGGCCATCTGTCATCCATCCTTACCTAAACCGGCCATCTGTCATCCATCCTTACCTAACCCGGCCATCTGTCATCCATCCTTACCAAAACCAGCCATCTGTCATCCATCCTTACCTAAACCAGCCATCTGTCATCCATCCTTACCTAAACCGGCCATCTGTCATCCATCCTTACCTAAACCAGCCATCTGTCATCCATCCTTACCTAAACCGGCCATCTGTCATCCATCCTTACCTAAACCGGCCATCTGTCATCAATCCTTACCTAAACCGGCCATCTGTCATCCATCCTTACCTAAACCAGCCATCTGTCATCCATCCTTACCTAAACCAGCCATCTGTCATCCATCCTTACCTAAACCAGCCATCTGTCATCCATCCTTACCTAATCCGGCCATGTGTCATCCATCCTTACCTAAACTTGCCATCTGTCATCCATCCTTACCTAAACCAGCCATCTGTCATCCATCCTTACCTAAACCAGCCATCTGTCATCCATCCTTACCTAAACCAGCCATCTGTCAACCATCCATACCTAAACCAGCCATCTGTCATCCATCCTTACCTAAACCGGCCATCTGTCATCCATCCTTACCTAAACCGGCCATCTGTCATCCATCCTTACCTAAACCGGCCATCTGTCATCCATCCTTACCTAAACCGGCCATCTGTCATCCATCCTTACCTAAACCGGCCATCTGTCATCCATCCTTGCCTAAACCGGCCATCTGTCATCCATCCTTACCTAAACCGGCCATCTGTTATCCATCCTTACCTAAACCGGCCATCTGCCATCCATCCTTACCTAAACCGGCCATCTGTCATCCATCCTTACTAAACCGGCCATCTGTCATCCATCCTTACGTAAACCGGCCATCTGTCATTCATCCTTACCTAAGCCGGCCATCTGTCATCCATCCTTACCTAAACCGGCTATCTGTCATCCATCCTTACCTAAACCGGCCATCTGTCATCCATCCTTACCTAATCCGGCCATCTGTCATCCATCCTTACCTAAACTGGCCATCTGTCATCCATCCTTACCTAAACCGGCCATCTGTCATCCATCCTTACCTAAACCGGCCATATGTCATCCATCCTTACCTAAACCAGCCATCTGTCATCCATCCTTACCTAAACCAGCCATCTGTCATCCATCCTTACCTAAACCGGCCATCTGTCATCCATTCTTGCCTAAACCAATCATCTGTCATCCATTCTTACCTAAACTAGCCATCTGTCATCCATCCTTACCTAAACCAGCCATCTGTCATCCATCCTTACCTAAACCAGCCATCTGTCATCCATCCTTACCTAAACCAGCCATCTGTCATCCATCCTTACCTAATCCGGCCATCTGTCATCCATCCTTACCTAAACTAGCCATCTGTCATCCATCCTTACCTAAACCAGCCATCTGTCATCCATCCTTACCTAAACCAGCCATCTGTCATCCATCCTTACCTAAACCAGGCATCTGTCATCCATCCTTGCCTAAACCAACCATCTGTCATCCATCCTTACCTAAACCAGCCATCTGTCATCCATCCTTACCTAAACCGGCCATCTGTCATCCATCCTTACCTAAACCGGTTATGTGTCATCCATCCTTTCCTAAACCGGCCATCTGTCATCCACCCTTACCTAAACCGGCCATCTGTCATCCATCTTTACCTAAACCAGCCATCTGTCATCCATCCTTACCTAAACCGGCCATCTGTCATGCATCCTTACTAAACCGGCTATCTGTCATCCATCCTTATCTAAACTGGCCATCTGTCATCCATCCTTACCTAAACCGGCCATCTGTCATCCATCCTTACCTAAACCGGCCATCTGTCATCCATCCTTACCTAAACCAGCCATCTGTCATCCATCCTTACCTAACCCAACCATCTGTCATCCATCCTTACCTAACCCAACCATCTGTCATCCATCCTTACCTAACCCAACCATCTGTCATCCATCCTTACCTAAACCGGCCATCTGTCATCCATCCTTACCTAAACCAGCCATCTGTCATCCATCCTTACCTAAACCAGCCATCTGTCATCCATCCTTACCTAAACCAGCTATCTGTCATCCATCCTTACCTAAACCGGCCATCTGTCATCCATCCTTACCTAAACCAGCCATCTGTCATCCATCCTTACCTAAACCAGCCATCTGTCATCCATCCTTACCTAAACCGGCCATCTGTCATCCATCCTTACCTAAACCAGCCATCTGTCATCCATCCTTACCTAAACCAGCCATCTGTCATCCATCCTTACCTAACCCAACCATCTGTCATCCATCCTTACCTAACCCAACCGTCTGTCATCCATCCTTACCTAACCCAACCATCTGTCATCCATCCTTACCTAAACCGGCCATCTGTCATCCATCCTTACCTAAACCAGCCATCTGTCATCCATCCTTACCTAAACCAGCCATCTGTCATCCATCCTTACCTAACCCAACCATCTGTCATCCATCCTTACCTAAACCAGCCATCTGTCATCCATCCTTACCTAAACCGGCCATCTGTCATCCATCCTTACCTAAACCAGCCATCTGTCATCCATCCTTACCTAAACCAGCCATCTGTCATCCATCCTTACCTAACCCAACCATCTGTCATCCATCCTTACCTAAACCAGCCATCTGTCATCCATCCTTACCTAAACCAGCCATCTGTCATCCATCCTTACCTAACCCAACCATCTGTCATCCATCCTTACCTAACCCAACCATCTGTCATCCATCCTTACCTAAACCAGCCATAAGTAACCCAGTCTTACCTGATCAAGCTTGACTTAATCCAGCGTAATGTGTTAATACACAACTTTACTAACTCATCCTTACCTAACGTAGCCTTACCTAACTCATCCTTACCTAACGTAGCCTTACCTAACTCATCCTTACCTAACTTAGCCTTACCTAACGTAGCCTTACCTAGCGCAGCCTTATCTAACCGTACTAGCATTATCTAGCCTTCCCTAACTCAGCCTTATTTAACCCAGACTTTTCTAATCCATAACAAACTCCATCGTATCTAATCTTACCTAACCCAGTCTTACCAACCCCAACCTTATCTGGCCAAGTTTTACCTAATCTAGCAAAAACCAATCTTGCCTAATTTAACCTAACCCAGTATCACCTGACCCATCCTTAGATATCCCGATCTCATTTAGCTCAACCTTGCCTATTATAGCTTAAATTCAACCTTAAGTAACCTATCCTGACCTAACGTACCCTTAGCCAAATTTAGGCCAAGTTTGTCTAAATTATTTTTAATTAACCCAGTCTTATCAGAAATAAATTAACCGAGCGTAAACTAACCAAACTTAAGACAAAGAAACCGAACATTACCTGACCCGACCAAACCTAATATAAATGAACCTTAACTAAACTTACGTACTCTTATCAACCCATTCCTATCCTAAATTAAGTTGACCAAGTCTCCCTGATAACATTGTGTATACATAGTGTATAGTGTATACTACAGTGGCTCCCTAGTATATTGATGATAAAGCCTAAAGTGTCATTTGAAAACAGGTGAATTTGTAAATGAAGTGATAAGCCTATAGAGGCAGGTGCCAGAAGTCGCCAGAAACTTACCACAGGTCAGCTGTTTTTAATAATCTTCCTGGCCTGCTAGTGTACTCGCATATAATCTAGTGATACCAGTGAATAGCAGAATACAGTGCTGTAGTAGCAACTAACCAGTATTATAATGGTACTTAGTGGAGTGGAGTGACTTTCATTAGTTTCTTTTTCTTGAAATACCAGACATATACTGTGAATTTCATATAACCTGTAGTTACCAGCGGTCGCAATATACACAGCCAGAAGCAATTATTACTACAGAAAAAGCGTCCTTCCTCCAAAATTTGCACCAGTCAACTATAGTGATAATATAGCATTTATTGTGGTGGAGACGGAAAAAAAAATAGAAAAGCTAGATACAGCGATTGATAAACAAGGGTGGAGGTCGACCGTTCGTCACTGTAGGAGTTGCCAGCAGTCACCGGCTCTTCAACACGCAAGTTATACTTTTGTATCAATCAAATCACATATTACTCGGGTAGATAATTTCCAGTAGATCCTTCATGTGTTAGCTCAAATCACCGACCAGTATGGTTTAAATAAGTGACCCACTGATCAGATCAGATCGACTGGTCCGAACCCTTGACTGGTCCGAACCCTGGACTGGTCCGAGCCCTTGACTGGTCCGAACCCTTGACTGGTTTCAAACGGTTTCGTTGGACAATAAAGCAGACTGTAAACGGATGGGGTTGTAGGCGCCCTTATAAACACAAACATTAATATATGCCAGGAACGTGCACGGTAAGCTGTCCAATATACAAAAACAGTTAGAAACAGAAATACAAATAGCTAGAGCTTCATTTAAGGAGGCTATTAATAGAATATTCAAGAGGTTGCTAGTAGAATTGCAGTAAATCAACCATTCAAATCATTATGAAGCTGTGTGTAGTCTGTGGTCAGTCAAACAAACGGGCTTCCACATGCATAAATTGTCATTTTTGTGGAAATTGGTGTCACGCCCCTTGTGCAGATATCCAAGAACTAGCTACAAGCAGTATTAAAACAGGGAAGTGTTTTTGGGTATGCCCAAATGAGATAAATCTGTGGACTAAAATCACAAGGGTATTAAAAGAAGTCAACATCAAAGCTGCTTTCATAGAAAACCTGGAAGCTTTCTACAACAGATGGGAACATAAAAAGTCTGGGCTGAATGGTACTGCCCTTGATACTGGCCATGTAGTCAGAAACTGTAAGGCTGGAGATGATGTCCTGGTAGTCAGTAAATGGGGGGCTGATAGTGCTGTCCTGGGAGACAGTAATGGTGAAGCTGGAGGTGCTGTCCTGGGAGACAGTAATGGTGAAGCTGGAGGTGCTGTCCTGGGAGACAGTAATGGTGAAGCTGGAGATGCTGTCCTGGGAGACAGTAATGGTGAAGCTGGAGATGCTGTCCTGGGAGACAGTAATGGTGAAGCTGGAGATTTTGTCCAGGTAGTCGGGAATTATACGCAGGAAGGAATACATATAAATGACCTCATAGAGGACAGGAGCCATAGTAGGGAAACAAGTGAAGTCAAAGATAAGATAAAACCAATATTGCAAACTAGAAATACCGCAGGAAATAGCAAACAAGAGGACTCCAATAGCAATAGTGAGGATAAATTACCAAAAACAAATGGTGGGAGCTCCATTGTAGGTGCTAGGGAGGATAGAAGTAAGACAGGGAAACATGCACCAACAGGGAATACAGTCACAGAAACCCAAGGCAAACGGAAACCAAGCCTGTGCACATACTATGCACTCGGTATCTGCTGGCATGGGAAATCTGGAAAAACAGATGGGACGTGCAACTATGACCACCCTAGAAAATGCCATGCCCATATGACAACAGGAAAATGCAAACTCCCTTCCTGTAAGCTTTTTCACCCTGAACTGTGTACCTCTTCAGTACAGGAAAGACTGTGCTATAACTTAAATTGCCAGGCATACCATCTAAAGGGGACAAAAAGATACAAAACATCCAGGCCATGGGAAAACCTGGGTAGCCACAGCCACTCAAGAGGGAGAGGTTTTTTAGTGCCAGGAAGGAAAAAAAACTGGCAGGAAATGGCAGAAATTGTACACCAAATCCAGTCATTCCTGGAGTGGAACCACAGTCGATGGCCTCCACTCCAAACCAACAGATACAGATACTAATGCCGGAAAAAAAAATCCCTCCCCAGTACCAACAATACCACCAGTCCGATAACATTCTTCTTGGCAAATATACAGGGTCTAAAGCCAGCAACAAACAACAAAATGCCTTTCATCCGTGGACTGCTTACAGAGGCAAAGGCAATGTTCGCGGCTTTCACTGAGACCCACATAAGGGATCACTTGGACAACGAAATATGGATCCCAGGTTACAACCTATACAGATGTGACAGAGTGAACAGGCAAAAGGGGGGGGGGGTTTGGCCTGTACATTGCAGAGTCACTTGTTTGCACAGAACTGCTAAATGCCTCAAATGATGTAGTGGAAGTTTTAGCAGTAAAGGTCGAGAACCAAAACCTAGTCATTGTGGTAGTCTACAAGCCTCCGGATGCAACATCCCAGCAATTCCAGGAACAGCTGTTAAAAATTGACCACTGTCTGGAAAATCTTCCAGCTCCTGCACCCAACATCTTGCTCCTGGGGGATTTCAACTTAAGGCACCTAAAATGGAGGAATATAGCAAATAATATTGTTGCAGAAATAACACCAGGAGGCAGCTCTGATGAAAACTCACTCACGCGAGCTTTTAAATCTCTGCACAAAATTCAATTTAAACCAGCAAATAATAGAGCCTACTAGACTGGAGAATACACTAGACCTCATCTTCACTAACAATGATGATCTGATAAGAAATGTCACCATATCAAAAACAATATACTCAGATCACAACATAATTGAGGTTCAGTCATGTATGCGCGGAGCCCCAGACCGACATAATGAGATTAGTCACGAGGGAGCATTCACCAAATTCAACTTCAATAACAAAAACATAAAGTGGGACCAAGTAAACGAAGTCCAAACCGATATAAGCTGGGAAGATATACTAACCAACACAGACCCCAACTTATGCCTAGAACAGAATAACTCGGTGGCATTCGATGTATGCACAAGGCTTATTCCTCTAAGAAAAAGGAGGAGTAGATGTAAAATAGAAAGAGACAGGCGCTCCCTTTACAGGCGACGGAAAAGAATAACAGAGCGGCTAAAAGAGGTCAATATATCTGAAATGCGTAGGGAGACACTGGTCAGAGAAATAGCAAGCATCGAACTTAAGCTAAAAGAATCCTTTAGGAGTCAGGAATCGCGGGAAGAACTAAAAGCCATAAATGAAATCGAAAGAAACCCAAAGTATTTCTTCTCCTATGCCAAATCAAAATCGAGAACAACGTCCAGTATTGGGCCCCTACTTAAACAAGATGGGTCCTACACAGATGACAGCAAGGAAATGAGTGAGCTACTCAAGTCCCAATATGACTCAGTTTTTAGCAAGCCGCTAACCAGACTGAGAGTCGAAGATCAAAATGAATTTTTTATGAGAGAGCCACAAAATTTGATTAACACAAGCCTATCCGATGTTATCCTGACGCCAAATGACTTCGAACAGGCGATAAATGACATGCCCATGCACTCTGCCCCAGGGCCAGACTCATGGAACTCTGTGTCCATCAAGAACTGCAAGAAGCCCCTATCACGAGCCTTTTCCATCCTATGGAGAGGGAGCATGGACACGGGGGTCGTCCCACAGTTACTATAAACAACAGACATAGCCCCACTCCACAAAGGGGGCAGTAAAGCAACAGCAAAGAACTACAGATCAATAGCACTAACATCCCATATCATAAAAATCTTTGAAAGGGTCCTAAGAAGCAAGATCACCACCCATGTAGAAACCCATCAGTTACACTACCCAGGGCAACATGGGTTTAGAACAGGTCGCTCCTGTCTGTCTCAACTATTGGATCACTACGACAAGGTCCTAAATGCACTAGAAGACAAAAAGAATGCAGATGTAATATATACAGACTTTGCAAAAGCCTTCGACAAGTGTGACCATGGCGTAATAGCGCACAAAATGCGTGCTAAAGGAATAACAGGAAAAGTCGGTCGATGGATATATAATTTCCTCACTAACAGAACACAGAGAGTAGTCGTCAACAGAGTAAAGTCCGAGGCAGCTACGGTGAAAAGCTCTGTTCCACAAGGCACAGTACTCGCTCCCATCTTGTTCCTCATCCTCATATCCGACATAGACAAGGATGTCAGCCACAGCACCGTGTCTTCCTTTGCAGATGACACCCGAATCTGCATGACAGTATCTTCCATTGCAGACACTGCAAAGCTCCAGGCGGACATCAACCAAATCTTTCAGTGGGCTGCAGAAAACAATATGAAGTTCAACGATGAGAAATTTCAATTACTCAGATATGGTAAACATGAGGAAATTAAATCTTCATCAGAGTACAAAACAAATTCTGGCCACAAAATAGAGCGAAACACCAACGTCAAAGACCTGGGAGTGATCATGTCGGAGGATCTCACCTTCAAGGACCATAACATTGTATCAATCGCATCTGCTAGAAAAATGACAGGATGGATAATGAGAACCTTCAAAACTAGGGAGGCCAAGCCCATGATGACACTCTTCAGGTCACTTGTTCTATCTAGGCTGGAATATTGCTGCACACTAACAGCACCTTTCAAGGCAGGTGAAATTGCCGACCTAGAAAATGTACAGAGAACTTTCACGGCGCGCATAACGGAGATAAAACAACTCAATTATTGGGAGCGCTTGAGGTTCCTAAACCTGTATTCCCTGGAACGCAGGAGGGAGAGATACATGATTATATACACCTGGAAAATCCTAGAGGGACTAGTACCGAACTTGCACACGAAAATCACTCACTACGAAAGCAAAAGACTTGGCAGACGATGCATCATCCCCCCAATGAAAAGCAGGGGTGTCACTAGCACGTTAAGAGACCATACAATAAGTGTCAGGGGCCCGAGACTGTTCAACTGCCTCCCAGCACACATAAGGGGGATTACCAACAGACCCCTGGCAGTCTTCAAGCTGGCACTGGACAAGCACCTAAAGTCAGTTCCGGATCAGCCGGGCTGTGGCTCGTACGTTGGTTTGCGTGCAGCCAGCAGCAACAGCCTGGTTGATCAGGCTCTGATCCACCAGGAGGCCTGGTCACAGACCGAGCCGCGGGGGCGTTGACCCCCGGAACTCTCTCCAGGTAAACTCCAGGTAAACTAACCTAACTTAACCTAAACCAACCCATCCTAAAGAACTTGAACTAAACGCGTCACAAGTGGTGTTCCACACGGGACAGTGTTGAGACCTTTGTTCTTCACAATATACATAAACAACATTGATGACGTAATAAGCAGCGACATGAGCAAATTTGACAATGTACTGAAACAGATCGTCACATTAATTTTGATGAAGACATTAAAGCGCTGCAGGAAGATCACATAGGTTGACACAGTGGTCAACAAGTGTTGCATGTACCTTAATATAGACAAATCGTTACCAGTAATCTAAAGCCAAGACAACAGTGCGTAAATGTTCGCAATAAAGCAAATTAAACTCTTAGATTCATATCAAGAAGTACAAGAGGAGTCCTCAGGTTATTCTTAATTTCCATATATTGTAAGTTAGACTTCTTTATGACTGTTGTAGACTTGTAGTCACAGTGTTGGAGAATGTACATAAATGTGCAGGGAAGCATGTAAAGAAGGATGACAAAGTCAACAGTCAGTGCACAACAGTGCTCAACAGTCAGTGCTCAACAGTCGGTGTACAATAGTCAGTGTTCAACAGTCAGTGCACAACAGTCAGTGCACAACAGTCAGTGCACAACAGTCGGTGATCAACAGTCAGTGCTCAACAGTCGGTGTACAATAGTCAGTGTTCAACAGTCAGTGCACAACAGTCAGTGCACAAGTCAGTGCACAACAGTCAGTGATCAACAGTCAGTGTATAACAGTGCTCAACAGTCAGTGCTCAACAGTCGGTGTACAATAGTCAGTGTTCAACAGTCAGTGCACAACAGTCAGTGCACAACAGTCAGTGCACAACAGTCAGTGCACAACAGTCAGTGATCAACAGTCAGTGTATAACAGTGCTCAACAGTCAGTGCTCAACAGTCGGTGTACAATAGTCAGTGCTCAACAGTCAGTGCACAACAGTCAGTGCACAACAGTCAGTGCACAACAGTAATCAACAGTCAGTGTATAACAGTGCACAATAGCCAGTGCTCAACAGTCAGTGTACAATAGTGAGTGCTCAACAGTCAGTGCACAATAGTGCTCAACAGTCAGTGCACAACAGTGCTCAACAGTCAGTGCACAACAGTCAGTGATCAACAGTTAGTGTACAACAGTGTACAACAGTCAGTGATCAACAGTGTACAATAATCAGTGCTTAACAGACAGTGCACAACAGTCAGTGATCAACAGTCAGTGTACAACAGTCAGTGCTCAACAGTGTTCAATAGTCAGTGCTCAGCAGTGTACAACAGTGCTCAACAGTCAGTGTACAATAGTCAGTGCTCAACAGTCAGTGCACAACAGCGTGATCAACAGTCAGTGCACAACAGTACACAACAGTCAGTGCACAACAGTCAGTGCACAACAGTCAGTGCACAGCAGTCAGTGCACAACAGTCAGTGCACAACAGTCAGTGATCAACAGTCACTGTACAACAGTGCTCAACAGTGTACAATAGTCAGTGCTCAACATTCAGTGATCAACAGTCAGTGCACAACAGTACACAACAGTCAGTGCACAACAGTCAGTGCACAACAGTCAGTGCACAACAGTCAGCGCACAACAGTCAGCGCACAACAGTCAGTACTCATGTATTTGTGATTGCAGGGGTCGAGTCTTAGCTCCTGGCCCCGCCTCTTCACCGGTTGCTACTGGGTCCTCTCTCTCCCCGCTCCATGAGCTTTATCATACCTCGTCTTAAAACTATGTATGGTTCCTGCCTCCAATACAACACTTTCTAGGCTATTCCACTGCCTGACAACTTTATGACTGAAGAAATACTTCCTAACATCCCTTTGACAAATCTGAGTCTTCAACTTCCAATTGTGACCTCTTGTGTCTGTGTCCCCTCCCTGGAACATCCTGTCTTTGTCCACCTTGTCTATTCCGCGCAGTATTTTATATGTCGTTATCATGTCTCCCCTGACCCTCCTGTCCTCCAGTGTCGTCAGGCCGATTTCCTTTAACCTTTCTTCAGTGCACAACAGTTAGTGCACAACAGTAAGTGCACAGCAGTCAGTGCACAGCACTCAGTGCACAACAGTCAGTGCACAATGGAAAGTGAAATTAAGACACATGCGCAACATCTGGGTATCTTTATTGTAGACGTTTCGCCATCCAGTGTCTTTATCAATACAAATTCTAGGACATAAATTGAAGACAGTAAGACTATGTACAGAAGATGAGGTAATCAGTCCCTCAACCTTGGAGTAGGTGCGAAGAGCACCATAGTCGTGGAGATTCTGAAGCAGAAGCAAAGAGCCTGGCGCTTATATAGTAACGTCAGGTGTAGCAGACGAAGGCATAGTCACTGGTAGGCGGGATTCCCCAGTGGAAGTAGGTCCTTCCCAAAGAGATGAGTTAGTTGTAGTTGTAGTTGTCGTAGTCGTGAAGGTTATGTACATGTCCTCAGAATCAAGATTCCCGCCTACCAGTGACTATGTCCTCGTCTGCTACACCTGACGTTACTATATAAGCGCCAGGCTCCTTGCTTCTGCTTCAGAATCTCCACGACTATGGTGCTCTTCGCACCTACTCCTAGGTTGAGGGACTGATTACCTCATCTTCTGTACATAGTCTTACTGTCTTCAATTTATGTCCTAGAATTTGTATTGATAAAGACACTGGATGGCGAAACGTCTACAATAATGATATCCAGATGTTGCGCATGTGTCTTAATTTCATCTTGTCGGTATTATATACCATTCTTGCACAATGGTAAGTGCACAGCAGTTAGTGCACAACAGTCAGTGCACAAAAGTCAGTGCACAACAGTCAGTGCAAAACAGTCAGTGCTCAACAGTAAGTGCACAACAGTAAGTGCACAACAGTAAGTGCACAACAGTCAGTGCTGGACAGGTAAACCAGCGGAGGATGTCGGTCAGACCAAGAGCTCCAGCGGCGGGTCATTATATAACTAAGACCCGCGTCAGGAACACTTGTGCTGTTTCCTTACAAACGTTACCAAAACAACGGTGCAGGGATTAAGTCGCAAAGTTTTGATAGCTGAACAAGTGACAGTGGTAGTGAACTGTTTCCATGTTGATATTCGCTCACAATAATAAGTTATTTATGCAAACATAAATTTGGTTCCATACACATGCGCGCGCGCGCACGCACACACACACACACACACACACACACACACACACACACACACACACACACACACACACACACACACACACACACACACACACACACAAACACACACACACACACACACACACACACACACACAAACACACACACACACACACACACACACAAACACACACACACACACACACACACACACACACACACACACACAAACACACACACACACACACACACAAACACACACACAAACACACACACACACACACACACACACACACACACACACACACACACACACACAAACAAACACACGCAGAGACGCACACAAACACACACACGCACACAAACACACACACACACAAACACACACACACACACAAACACACACACACGCACACAAACACACACACGCACACACACACACACACACACACACACACACACACACTGGACACCTGGTCCAGCAACTGGCTTCTCGAATTTAATCCCGCCAAATGCAAAGTCATGAAGATAGGGGATGGGCACAGAAGAACACAGACACAGTATAGGCTAGGTGGCCAAAGACTGCAAACCTCGGTCAAGGAGAAAGATCTTGGGGTGAGTGTAACACCGAGCATGTCTCCGGAAGCACACATCAACCAGGTAACTGCTGCAGCATATGGGCGCCTGGCAAACCTGAGAACAGCTTTCCGATACCTTAATAAGGAATCGTTCAAGACACTGTACACCGTGTACGCCAGGCCCATACTGGAATATGCAGCACCACTCTGGAATCCACATCTGGTCAAGCACGTCAAGAAATTAGAGAAGTGCGAAGGTTTGCAGCAAGACTAGTCTCAGAGCTAAGGGGATTGTCCAATGAAGAAATGTTAAGGGAAGTTTGCCTGACGACACTGGAGGACAGGAGTGTCAGGGAAGACATGATAATAACATATAAAATAATGCGTGGAATGGACAAGGTGGACAAAGACAGGATGTTCCAGAGATGGGACACAGAAACAAGGGGACACAATTGGAAGTTGAAGATTCAGATGAGTCAAAGGGATGTTAGGAAGTGTTTCTTCAGTCATAGAGTTGTAGGGAAGTGGAATAGCCTAGAAAGTGACGTAGTGGAGGCGGGAACCATACATATTTTTAAGACGAGGTTTGATAAAGCTCATGGAGCAGGGAGAGAGAATCTAGTAGCAATCAGTGAAGAGGCGTAGCCAGGAGCTATGACTCGACCTCTACAGCCACAAATAGCTTAGTACACGCACAAGAGATTAGTGCATAAGCTGGACGACCAGGTAGGTATAACAAGGAAGGCACTGCAATGGATCAGGAAATACCTGTTAGGAAGATGACAACGAGCCATGGTACGTGACGAGGTGTCAGTGTGGGCGCCTGTGACGAGCGGGGTCCCACAGGGGTCGGTCATAGGACCGGTGCTATTTCTGATATATGTGAGCTACGTAACGGAACGAATAGACTCAGAAGTGTCCCTGTTTGCAGATGATGTGAAGCAGATGAAAAGAATTCAATCAGACGTGGACCAAACAGAACTACAATGGGATAGGGACAGGCCGCAGGCCTGGTCCAGGATCTCCACCAAGTGCAAAGTCATGAAGATTGGGGAAGGGCAAAGAAGACCGCAGGCGGAGTACAGTCTAGGGGGGCCAGAGACTACAAACCTCACTCAAGGAAAAGGATGTTGAGGCGAGTATAACACCGGGGACATCTGAGGCGCACATCAACCAAATAACTGTTTCAGCAATATGGTCGCCTAGTAAACCTAGGAATATCATTTCGGCTTATCAATTAGGAATCGTTCAGGACCCTGTATACCGTGTATGTCAGACCTATATTAGAATATGCAGCACCAGTTTGGAACCCACACCTAGCTAAGCACGTAAGAAAATTAGAGAAAGTGCAAATGTTTGCAACAAGACTAGTCCCGGAGCTAAGGGGCTTGTCTTACGATGAGTTAAGGGAAATCGACCTGACGACACTGGAGGACAGAAGAGAATGGGGGGATATGATAACATATAAAATGCTGAAAGGAATTGACAAGGTGGACAGAGACAGGATGTTCCAGAGATGGAACACTGCAACAAGTGTTCACAATTGAAAATTGTCACGAAATGGAATAGTCTGGGAAGTGATGCAGTGGAGGCACGATCCATACATAGCTTTGAGAACAGGTATGATAAGCTCATGGAGCAGGAAGAGCGACCTAATAGCGATCAGTGAAGAGGCGTGGCCAGGAGCTGTGAATCGACCCTTGCAATCACAACTAGGTGAGTACACTCACAAAGTTGTAATCTTTATTTACAGCGAGGAAAGTCAAGGTATTTTTCCAGAGTTGTCTCTGAATTCATTAATTATATCGCATTCCAGTAGACAATGACCCAAGGTACATTTCGTTTGGTCTACATCTGGTGGTGGTGAATTAACCTGCCAAAGATACCTGTAACCCAGTCGGAGCCGGGCGGTAGTGACATCCAAGTGTCTGGTTACTTTATTGGATGCACCATAGACATGTGGCTCCTCCTGCATGATAGAATGATGATAGATGGACTGACTAGTGTCAGTCTCCCTCAGTCATAGGTCAATAAAGTTCAGTTGAAGTTTTTTTTTGTATTTTTCTCAAACTTCTAACTGACAGCCAAAAGACTGTAATCTACTCCCCCTTTGAAGGCATATAACTTAGCCAATTCATCAGTTGCATCAAGCATCTGAAGACCAGTGTAAGATGGAATCAACAGTAAGGTGTTCTTCAGCCCCCGTTTCCACCCGCTGTGTGCTATTGTAATCTTTTGACTTTCACTCACAGGTGGGCACTGCGGGCCCTCAAGGGGATGGCAACACTCACAGGTGGGCACTGAGGGCTCTCAAGGGGATGGCAACACTCACAGGTGGGTACTGAGGGCTCTCAAGGGGATGACAACACACATCCAAAGTCTTTCATTAAAAATTATAATAAACCTTATGTTAATGTTTACAATAAGTATTCATATCGTCGTTGTAACATAAGTTTACAATTTTTCATGTTTTTTCATTAACACATCCGAAATTAATGGGAAGCAGCAAGTTGCAGTGAGGATAATAACAGTACACGACCACACCAACATTACTCCATAACACTCTGCCTCTCCCTTCAAGGTTGTGTAGCGGGAAGCAGCAAGCTGCAGCGAGGATAATAACAGTACACGACCACGCCAACGTTACTCCCTAACACTCTGCCTCTCCCTTCAGGGTTGTGTAGCAGGAAGCAGCAAGCTGCAGCGAGGATAATAACAGGACACGACCACGCCAACGTTACTCCCTAACACTCTGCCTCTCCCTACAAGGTTGTGTAGCGGGAAGCAGCAAGCTGCAGCGAGGATAATAACAGTACACGACCACGCCAACGTTACTCCCTAACACTCTGCCTCTCCCTTCAGGGTTGTGTAGCAGGAAGCAGCAAGCTGCAGCGAGGATAATAACAGGACACGACCACGCCAACGTTACTCCCTAACACTCTGCCTCTCCCTACAAGGTTGTGTAGCGGGAAGCAGCAAGCTGCAGCGAGGATAATAACAGTACACGACAACGTCAACGTTACTCCCTAACACTCTGCCTCTCCCTTCAAGGTTGTGTAGCGGGAAGCAGCAAGCTGCAGCGAGGATAATAACAGTACACGACCACGCCAACGTTACTCCCTAACACTCTGCCTCTCCCTTCAAGGTTGTGTAGCGGGAAGCAGCAAGCTGCAGCGAGGATAATAACAGTACACGACCACGCCAACGTTACTCCCTAACACTCTGCCTCTCCCTTCAAGGTTGTGTAGTGGGAAGCAGCAAGCTGCAGCGAGGATAATAACAGTACACGACCACGCCAACGTTACTCCCTAACACTCTGCCTCTCCCTACAAGGATGTGTAGCGGGAAGCAGCAAGCTGCATCGAGGATAATAACAGTACACGACCACGCCAACGTTACTCCCTAACACTCTGCCTCTCCCTTCAAGGTTGTGTAGCGGGAAGCAGCAAGCTGCAGCGAGGATAATAACAGTACACGACCACGCCAACGTTACTCCCTAACACTCTGCCTCTCCCTTCAAGGTTGTGTAGCGGGAAGCAGCACGCTGCAGCGAGGATAATAACAGTACACGACCACGCCAACGTTACTCCCTAACACTCTGCCTCTCCCTTCAAGGTTGTGTAGCGGGAAGCAGCAAGCTGCAGCGAGGATAATAACAGTACACGACCACGCCAACATTACTCCCTAACACTCTGCCTCTCCCTACAAGGTTGTGTAGCGGGAAGCAGCAAGCTGCAGCGAGGATAATAACAGTACACGACCACGCCAACGTTACTCCCTAACACTCTGCGTCTCCCTACAAGGTTGTGTAGCAGGAAGCAGCAAGCTGCAGTGAGAATAATAACAGTACACGACCACGCCAACGTTACTCCCTTACACTCTGCCTCTCCCTACAAGGTTGTGTAGCGGGAAGCAGCAAGCTGCAGCGAGGATAATAACAGTACACGACCACGCCAACGTTACTCCCTAACACTCTGCCTCTCCCTACAAGGTTGTGTAGCAGGAAGCAGCAAGCTGCAGTGAGAATAATAACAGTACACGACCACGCCAACGTTACTCCCTTACACTCTGCCTCTCCCTACAAGGTTGTGTAGCGGGAAGCAGCAAGCTGCAGCGAGGATAATAACAGTACACGACCACGCCAACGTTACTCCCTAACACTCTGCCTCTCCCTACAAGGTTGTGTAGCAGGAAGCAGCAAGCTGCAGTGAGAATAATAACAGTACACGACCACGCCAACGTTACTCCCTTACACTCTGCCTCTCCCTACAAGGTTGTGTAGCGGGAAGCAGCAAGCTGCAGCGAGGATAATAACAGTACACGACCACGCCAACGTTACTCCCTAACACTATGCCTCTCCCTACAAGGTTGTGTAGCAGGAAGCAGCAAGCTGCAGTGAGAATAATAACAGTACACGACCACGCCAACGTTACTCCCTTACACTCTGCTTCTCCCTACAAGGTTGTGTAGTGGGAAGCAGCAAGCTGCAGTGAGGATAATAACAGTACACGACCACGCCAACGTTACTCCCTAACACTCTGCCTCTCCCTACAAGGTTGTGTAGCGGGAAGCAGCAAGCTGCATCGAGGATAATAACAGTACACGACCACGCCAACGTTACTCCCTAACACTCTGCCTCTCCCTGCAAGGTTGTGTAGCGGGAAGCAGCAAGCTGCAGCGAGGATAATAACAGTACACGACCACGCCAACGTTACTCCCTAACACTCTGCCTCTCCCTACAAGGTTGTGTAGCGGGAAGCAGCAAGCTGCAGTGAGGATAATAACAGTACACGACCACGCCAACGTTACTCCCTAACACTCTGCCTCTCCCTACAAGGTTGTGTAGCGGGAAGCAGCAAGCTGCAGTGAGGATAATAACAGTACACGACCACACCAACATTACTCCCTAACACTCTGCCTCTCCCTACAAGGTTGTGTAGCAGGAAGCAGCAAGCTGCAGTGAGGATAATAACAGTACACGACCACGCCAACGTTACTCCCTAACACTCTGCCTCTCCCTACAAGGTTGTGTAGCGGGAAGCAGCAAGCTGCAGCGAGGATAATAACAGTACACGACCACACCAACATTACTCCCTAACACTCTGCCTCTCCCTACAAGGTTGTGTAGTGGGAAGCAGCAAGCTGCAGTGAGGATAATAACAGTACACGACCACACCAACATTACTCCCTAACACTCTGCCTCTCCCTACAAGGTTGTGTAGTGGGAAGCAGCAAGCTGCAGCGAGGATAATAACAGTACACGACCACGCCAACGTTACTCCCTAACACTCTGCCTCTCCCTACAAGGTTGTGTAGTGGGAAGCAGCAAGCTGCAGCGAGGATAATAACAGTACACGACCACGCCAACGTTACTCCCTAACACTCTGCCTCTCCCTACAAGGTTGTGTAGCGGGAAGCAGCAAGCTGCAGCGAGGATAATAACAGTACACGACCACGCCAACGTTACTCCCTTACACTCTGCTTCTCCCTACAAGGTTGTGTAGTGGGAAGCAGCAAGCTGCAGTGAGGATAATAACAGTACACGACCACGCCAACGTTACTCCCTAACACTCTGCCTCTCCCTACAAGGTTGTGTAGCGGGAAGCAGCAAGCTGCAGTGAGGATAATAACAGTACACGACCACGCCAACGTTACTCCCTAACACTCTGCCTCTCCCTACAAGGTTGTGTAGTGGGAAGCAGCAAGCTGCAGCGAGGATAATAACAGTACACGACCACGCCAACGTTACTCCCTAACACTCTGCCTCTCCCTACAAGGTTGTGTAGCGGGAAGCAGCAAGCTGCAGTGAGGATAATAACAGTACAGGACCACGCCAACGTTACTCCCTAACACTCTGCCTCTCCCTACAAGGTTGAATGGCAAGGAGAGTGTTTCTTAAAGTTGATGAAGCTCTCATGGTCCAATAATTAAGACTGACACTCCCTTTCCTCTTCTTAAGATCAAATCTAATTACCTCTCACTTCCTATGTGCTGCATGGCCAGTACGGAGTCAGTGCATCCTCATAACAAATAATTATAACACTTGTCTAATCAGCAAATATCCCGACGACTCTGAACAAGTTACCAACAGAGCCCTCGACACCATCACCTACCTGGAGGGTTTACCTGGAGAGGGTTTCGGGGGTCAACGCCCCCGCGGCCTGGTCTGAAGCCAGGCCTCATGGTGGATCAGGGTCTGATCATCCAGGCTGTTACTGCTAGCCGCATGCAAACTGACGTACGAACCACAACCCGGTTGGTCAGGTACTGACTTTAGGTGCCTGTCCAGTGCCTTCTTGAAGACAACCAGGGGTCTATTGATAACCCCCCTTATGTTTGCTGGGAGGCAGTTGAAGAGTCTTGGGCCCCGGACACTTATTGTGCTGTATGACTCACGAAATAGTAATGACGCGATTGCAAACAAACCATAGCACGGGTGGGGTTTGAACCCGCGGTAAGAGTGTCTCAAAACTCCAGCCGTCGCGTTAGCCACTGGGCTAGCTGGCCCAGTGGCTAACGGGACGGTCTGGAGTTTTGAGACACTCTTACCGCGGGTTCAAACCCCACTCGTGGTATGATTGTGTTGTCTCTCAATGTACTCGCTCTGCCCCGGCTTTTCATCAGGGGAATGTTGCCGAGTCTTTTGCTTTCATAGGGAGTGATTTTCGTGTACAGGTTTGGTACCAATCCCTCCAGGACCTTCCAAGTGTATATTATCGTGTATTTCTCTCGCCTGCGTTCGAGGGAATACAGATCAAATACCTTCAACCGTTTCCAGTAGTTTAGGTGCTTATCGTACTTGTGTGTGCCGTGAAAATTCTTTGTACACTCTCCAGGTCCGTAATGTCGCCAGCTTTGAAGGGAGCCGTTAGTGTACAGAAGTATTCCGGCCTAGAGAGCACAAGCGATTTGAAGAGAATCATCATGGGCTTGGCGTCCTTACTTTTGAAGGTTCTCATTATCTATCCTATCATTTTCCTAGCAGATGAGGTAGATACATTGTTGTGGTCTTTGAAGGCGAGATCCTCTGACATTATCACTCCCAGGTCCTTCATATTACTTTTCTGCTCAATTGTATGGTTAGAATTTGTCGTATACCTTGACGCATTTTTAATTTTTTCAAGTTTCCCATATCTGAGTAGTTGAAATTTCTCCTCGTTGAACTTCATATTGCTTTGAGTGGCCCAATCGAAGACTTGGTTGATGTCAGCTTGGAATCTCGCAGTGTCTTCGATGGAGGCCACTGCCATGGTGATCCGGGTGTCATCCATATAGGAAGACACGGAGCTATGGCTTACATATCTATGTCAGAAATGAGGATGGGGAATAGAATAGAAGAGAGTACTGTGCCTTGTGGAACAGAGCTTTTTACCATGGCTGCCTGGGACTTTACTCTGTTTAATATTACTTTTTATGTTCGATTTGTCAGGAAGTTGTAGATCCATCTACCAACTTTTCCCGTTATTCCTTCATCACGCATTGTGTGTGCTATTACACCATGGTCACACTTGTCGATAGCTTTTGCAAAGTCTGTGTATACTACATATGTATTTTTATCCTCTAGAGCATCCAGGACCTTGCCGTAGTGGTCCAGTAGCTGGGACAGGCAGGAGCGACCTGCTCTAAACCCGTGTTGCCCTGGGTTGTGTAACTGATGGGTATCTAGGTGGTTGGCTATCCTGCTTCTTAGAACCCTCTCGAAGATTTTTATATGGGATGTTAGTGCTATCGGTCTGTAGTTCTTTGCAATTGCTTTACTACCACCATTGTTTAATGGGGCTATGTCTGTTGTTTTTAGTGTGTATGGGATGACCCCCGTGTCCATGGTCCCTCTCCATAAAATGCTGAAGGCACGCGATAGGGACTTCTTGCCATTCTTGATGAACATGGAGTTCCACGAGTCTGGGCCTGGGGCAGAGTGCATGGGTATGTCATTGCCTCTTCAAAGTCTTGTGGAGTTAGAATAATGTCCAAGATTTTTGGGATGACCAAATTTTTGGTTTTGTTCATAAAGAATTAATTTGGATTGTCGACCCTTAGTCTGGGCAGTGGCTCCCTGAACACTAAGTCATATTAGAACTTTAGCCTCTCACTCATTTCTTGGCAGTCATCTGTGCATGTCCCATCCTGCCTAAGCAGGGGCCCAATACTGGATGTTGTTTTTCCCTTAGATTTGGCATAAGAGAAGTATTTTGTTTTTTTTCAATTTCCTTTATGGCTTTTAGTTCTTCCTGCGATTCTCGTCTCCTGTAAGATTCCTTCAGCTTAAATTCGATATTTGTAATTTCACTGACTAGTGCTTCCTTTCGTATTTCAGATATATTGACCTCACACAGCAGCTCTGTGACTCTTCAGCTTCGTCTGTATAGGGAACGTCTCTCTCTTTCTAGTTTACATCTTCCCTTTCTTTTTCTTAATGGAATATATCTTGAGCAGATATCAAGAACCACAGAATTCATTTTTTCAATGCAGATGTTCGGGTTCATGTTGTTTAGGATATCTTCCCAGCTTGTTTCATTTAGGACATGGTTTACTTAATCCCATTGCATGTTTTTGTTATTGAAATTGAATTTCGTGAAGACCTTCATGACTGCTCACATTTTGCTGGTCCAGAACCCTGTGTGTACATGTCTGTACTTCTATTATATTGTGATATGAATGTACTGTCTTTAATACAGCTATATTACGTATCAGATCGTCATTCTTAGTGAAAATGAGGTCCAGCGTATTTTCTAGTCTAGTAGGATCTACTATATACTGGTTTAAGGTGAATTTGGTGCAAAGATTTAATAGTTAGTGTGTGTGTGAATTTTCATCTGAGCTGCTTCCCGGGATGATCTCTGCTAAAACATTGTTTGCTGTACTTCTCTATTTTAGGTGTCTCAAGTTGAAATCTCCCGGTAGTAAGATGTTTGGGGCAGGTCAATTTTCTCAAGCTGCTCCTTGAATTGTTGGGAAGTTGCATCTGGTGGCTTGTATACTACCACAATGACAAGGTTTTGCTTTTCAATCTTTACCGCCAAAACTTTAACTATATCATTTGAGATGTTTAGCAGTTCTGTGCAAATGAGCGACTGTGACATATAGGCCAACCTCCCCTTGTTGCCTGATTAGTCTGTCGCATCGAAATCGGTTATAACCCGGGATCCTTATTTCGTTGTTATAATGATCCTTTATGTGGGTCTCTGTGAATGCTGCAAACATTGCATTTGACTCTGTGAGCAGTCCCTTGATGTAAGGAATTTTCTTGTTCTTTGACGGTTTTAACCCTGTATGTTTGCAGACAAATGTCGTTGTATTGATGGAATTTAGGGGGTTTTATTTGCTTGCTCTAATATCTATTGTTCTGGAGTAGAGGCCAATGTTCGTGCCTCTGCTCCAGAAGTGTTTTCAGGTGGTGTAGGATTGTTATTTCTTGCTAGTCTTTTTTCCCTATTAGCCCTAAAAAAAAAAGCCTCTGTCCCTGGAGAGGTTGTGGCTCCTCTCTTTTGGCTGGTCTGTGTCTTCTAGTTCCCTTTAGGTGATGTGCCTGGCAGTATGCATTGTACCATTTTCTTTCATGGATTGATGAGTGACACATTTCTGAGTGAAATAAGTTACAGGAGGGAAAGTGGCACTCTCCTTTTGTCACGTGGGTACGGCATTTTTTGGGATGGTCAAAGGTGCATGTCCCACCTGTTTCACCAGATATCCAGTTCCTGCAGATACCCAGGGCACAGTATTTACATAGATTGTAATTCTGTTTGCTAGGATTTATTGTAGCTGCGTTTGAAGGAGCCAGTGTCATGCTGTGATGGTGCAGATGTTGGGTTTCAGTAGTGTTAATACCATCGTTTTGTAGCTATACAAAGGACGACTCTGGTGAAGATACTGCACTACCCTATCTACACAAGAGTCATAAGAACATAATAAAGAAGGAACACTGCAACAGGCCTACTGACCCATGCAGAGCAGGTCCATGTCCCCCCCCCCCGGATAAGCCCAATTACCCACCCAGTCTGGTCACCTCCACTCAAGGAACACGGCACCAGACCCAGCAGCACAAGCTAGTCAGATCCAACTCACACCCACCCACACCCACTCATGTATTTATCTAACCTATTTTTAAAACTACACAACGTTTTAGCCTGAATAACTGTACTCGGGAGTTTGTTCCACTCATCCACAACTCTATTACCAAACCAGTGCTTTCCTATATCCTTCCTGAATCTAAATTTTTCCAACTTGAAACCATTGCTGCGAGTCCTGTCTTGGTGTGAAATTTTCAGCACGCTATTTACATCCCCTTTATTTATTCCTGTTTTCCATTCATACACCTCGATCATATCCCCCTAATTCTATGCCTTTCAAGAGAGTGCAGATTCAGGGCCATCAGTCTATCCTCATAGGAAAGATTTCTGATACATGGGATCATCTTTGTCATTCTCCTCTGTACGTTTTCCATAGCATTTATAACCATTCTGTAATACGGTGACCAAAACTGAGCAGCATAGTCTAAATGAGGCCTAACCAAGGATATATAGAGTAGAACAATCTGAGGACTTCTATTATTTATGCTTCTAGATATGAAGCCAAGAATTCTGTTAGCTTTGTTGCGAACACTAATGCACTGTTGTCTTGGTTTTAGATTACTGCTAGCCAGAACACCTAAATCCTTTTCGCAATCTAAGATCTACATTATTTAGTTTATATGTGGCATGGATATTTAGCTGTCCAACATTTAGAACTTTCCATTTGTCAATATTAAACTGCATCTGCCACATCTCCGACCATTGCATCACTATTCAAATCATCCTGGAGTGCTCTAGTGTCCTCATTAGAATGAATTGGACGGCCTATTTTGGTGCCATCAGCAAATTTGCTTATGTTGCTATTTATTCTCTCATCTATGTCGTTTATGTAAATTGTGGACAACAACGGGCCCAACACTGACCCCTGAGGAACACAGCTTGTGACGTGCCCCCATTCTGATTTCTCCCCATTTATGCAAACTCTCTGCTGCTTATTTGTCAGCCATGCCTCTACCCAGGAAAAAATTTCTTCTGTTCCGTGTCCCTTACGTTTCCTCAAAAGCCTCTGATGTGGAACTCTATCTAAAGCCTTACTGAAGTCCATATACACAATATCATATTCATTACCATGATCTACCTCCTCAAACACCTTAGTGAAAAAGTTAGTAAATTCGTAAGACAGGAACACCCCTTTGTAAAGCCGTGTTGAGATTCATTAATCAATCTGCCTATCAAGATGGCTACGAATTGCTTCGGTAATTATTGTTTCCATAAATTTTCCCACTATGGAGGTAAGGCTTATTGGTCTATAGTTCGAAGCCAAGGACCTGTCACCTGTCTTATAAATAGATATTACATTTGCTATTTTCCACTTATCAGGCACTATGCCAGTTTGTAGTGATATGTTAAAAAGATTAGCCAAAGGTAAGCTAAGTTCCTCTTTACATTCCTTTAACACCTTTGCAAACAGTTCATCAGGACCTGGGGATTTGTTAGGTTTTAGTTTCTCTGTCTGTCTGACGACCATGTCACTAGTTACCGCAATCGCACATAGTTTATTGTCATCCTGTTCTACATAATCTATTATTTCAGGAATATCGCTAGTATTTTCCTGGGTGAAAACTGAGAGGCAGTAGGTATTTAGAATTTCACACATATCCTTATCACTGTCAGTGATCTGACCAGAGTTACTCTTAAGTGAGCCTATTTTGTCCCTAATCTTACTTCTGTATACCTGAAAGAACCCTTTTGGGTTAGTCTTTGAATCCCTTGCGACCTTAGCCTCATAATCCCGTTTTGCTTTTCTTATTCCTTTTTTTATTTCTCTCTTTAATTGAATATACTGATTTCTTAACTGCCCATCTCCTCTTTTGATACGCCTATATATGCCTCCTTTTGACCAATGAGATGTTTTAATCTATTGTTCATCCATTTGGGATCATTTTTGTTAGATCTAATCTCCCTACTCAGAACAAAAGTTGTCTGGGCAGCTAGAACTATGCTCTGAAAAACGTCATACTGGCAACCAAGATCACCTACCTGACCCATAGTCAGGACATCCCAATTTAGCCCACCCAGGTAATTTTTCAGTCCCACGAAGTCAGCCAAGCGAAAATCTGGGACAGAGATTTGATTGCAGTTATCTGGGTAATTCCATGATATATTGAAACTAAGTGATCTGTGATCACTTTCCCCAAGCTCATCATTAACCTCAAGATTATTAATTAGTGAATCTTTGTTGGCAAGAACCAAGTCAAGCAGATTGTTTCCTCTAGTTGGTTCTGTCACAACCTGTTTTAAAAAGCAATCCTGAACCGTATCAAGAAAGTCACTAGACTCAAGATTTCCTGTCATATTGTTCCAATCAATTTGTCTAAAGTTAAAATCTCCCATTATCACAACATTTTTATTTCTAGATGCCTTATGAATTTCGTCCCATAAGAGCTTACTGCACACCCTATCAAGGTTTGGGGGCCTATAAATCACACCCAAAATTAATTTGTCACGATCCTCGAGAAACTGTAGCCAAACAGATTCTGTGTTCGATGTTTCTAATCTTATATCATGTCTAAAACAACAATTTAAATTTTCTCTGACATACATCGCCACTCCAGCACCCTTCCTGTTGACCCTATCAGTGTGGAATAGTTTATAACCCTCTGTGTTGCATTCAGGTTGAACCAGGTCTCTGTTATACCAATAATATCTGTATTACCTACACTTGCAAGTAATCTTAGCTCATCTATCTTATTTCTTAGACTCCTACTATTTGTATAGTAAACCTTAAGGGAGCTAGTCACTCGTTACCCTCTACTATGTCTCTCTGTTTGTTGATCAAGTGTATTTTGAATATTGTCTTTTAAACATATCTCTGAGGTATCCCGGTAATTGCTGTTTTTAACCCTAATGCTGCACTCATACCTCTATAATCTATCAGTTTAAATTCCTAGACAAGCCATCAATTACCCTCTCAATCGAATTTGCTAATGAAACCACTCCATCTCCAGAGAGATGAACCCCATCCCTTGCATACATATCACGTTTGCCAAAGAATAGGTCACAGTTATCAATGAATGGGACTGCAAGTTCCTTGCAGTACCTGTCTAGCCAGCAATTTATACCAATTGCCCTAGACATCCATTCATTGCCCACTCCCTTTCTAGGCAAGATGCTACATATGACTGGGATCCCTCCCTTAGACCTAACTACTTCTATGGCTGACCTGTACTTATCCAGTAGCACCTGTCTCTTGCCCTTCTCAATGTCATTACTCCCAGCACTAAGTCAGATAATGGGGTTGTTCCCATTACCTGACATAATATTATCCAACCTGCTATGTCACCAACACCAGCTCCTGGAAGGCACACTCTCTGTCTGACCTTTCTGTCTCTGTTACAAAAAGCACGGTCCATATATCTTACCCGAGAATCTCCTACTATTAAAATATTCTTACCTTTATTAGCAGGGGAATCAGTGGTACCTTCAGCCTCACTAACCACTGAAATGCACTCGTCCTTGAGAACAGAGAATCGATTTCCTACCTTCACATCTCTGTTAACCTTCCTTATCTTTCTTCTTCCTGAACTGTGAACCACTTACCACTTAAAGCGGCTGCCACTATTACTGCTAGTGACCATTTCCTCCTTACCGGCTAAATCCTTCTCACACTCACTCCAAAACTTATCAAGGCGAAGCTTCAGCCTCCTATTTTCCTCCTGAAGTAGAACCTCCTTCAACACCTGAACCTGAGATTCTAAAACACTACAACAAGCCATGGTGCTTGGTAACACGCTAACTCCCAGAGAGCTTAGGACAGGTGTGACCGCAGGTGACCACTGACCTCAGCGTGATGTGGGTGTGATATTATAGTATGGGTGGGAGTGAGTGGTGTGGATTTGGCACTGTCGTATGGTGTTATGGGGCTATACGACCCAACATGTATTTATAAGTAACATTTACTCTGGAATACCTAATTATATTGAATTGATGGGGACTTTGCTCTAAATGTCATAAGGGCTGATCACTCTTATGACTGAGAGGCAGCTGGGTCAAGCCTTTTTTCTCAATATAACAGGTTATACTATAGACACACACACATAATTTAAACATGTAGTTTATAAAGTTGTATTTCTTTCTGTAACAGTAAAATAAGGTATAGTAGAATTGTGGTAACAAGAGAACTGTGCCTGGCAATAGTCTTTTGTTTTGGTGGGAGGAGTTTAGCTAGGCTCCTCCCTCTCTCTCTCTCTCTGTCTGTCTGTCTCTCTCTCTCTCTCTCTCTCTCTCTCTCTCTCTCTCTCTCTTCTCTTGTGGACATGGAGGTGGCAAGATCTCTGGGTCCTTCTTTCTATCTTTTGGGGCATTATGTGTGCTCCATTGGTGAGTTTTTATAATTTAAGTTGTGGCCACCATACCCAGGGTGACTAAAGTGTGTCAAAACACTGGTTAGCCCAGAGTTATGTCAAGAAGAGAGAAGGACAAAAGTTGTTGAGATACACCATGTGGGAGAACAGCTATGGAGTGTGTAGATCTTTGTTTTGAAAATGTGAGGCTGTAATTGTATATTCTGTACATATCTATTGAGAATACAGTTATATTTTTATAGTAGTAGTTTACATAACCTGTGAAGAGGGCTGGTGAGAGGATACCAGACACTCAAGACGATCAGCCATGATGTAAGTATTACCCCTAGACAGATAAGGCCATTAAGTAAAAGCTACCCCACACTAGAACATGTAGTGAGAACCTTACAATCAAAGTAATAAGGGACAAACCAACGTAACATGGGGGCCTGTCCGTTAGAGTTATTTGACTGCTAAAATAACTCAAAACATTCTTTGAACTATATGTGCTGGTATGGGGTAATAACAGTTGCATGTTTCTGGTAGAAGATTTACCAAGGTGGTGTCAGTGGAAGTGTTGTTTTCATATATTAGTTTACAGGTTGTTTTTCTCTTAAGGTGAGAGAAAGGTTAAGTAACACATTTTTGTTGTGGTTATGGTAAGTGCTATGTGCATAGTTTACATTCAATTTGTGTTATTTTATGTACCTGTGGGAAAGCTTTGTCCACTGATACTGTAAGAGGGAAGCAAGTGTTTAAAGATAAAACTATGTCAGAAGTTGAGTCTTTCAACTTTTCAGGCTTCAGGGAGGAAGGTAATAATTCATCAGTAAACATGCCTATTAACAGTGAACATGAGGGATCACCTACCCCAGGTGTTACAGAAATGGAATGGATGAGACTGAAATTAGCTGTGCTAGAGGCTGAAATGAAATTAATGAAAGCTAAAGAGGAAGAGCTTCAAAGGTTAGGAGGTTCAGAACAAGAGCCTGAGCAGTACTTTAACGTAACTAAAGCTGCAAATTTTGTCCCTAAGTTTACAGAGAGTGACCCAGATAGATATTTTTCTTTTTTTGAGAAGACTGCTTTGGAGCAAGGATGGCCCAAACAGAAGTGGGCTACCCTAGTTCGCACACAACTTGTGGGTAAAGGATTCCAGAGAGTAGAGACTCTGGAGGGGCAAGATTTTTCTAATTATGATAAAATTAAAGAGGAAGTATTGCTTGCCTACCAAATGATACCTGAGAAATATAGACAAAAGTTCAGAAATAAAAAATTTCGGGATGGGCAGACCTTAACTGAGTTTGGGAATGAGAAACTGTTCCTTTTTAAGAAATGGGTTTGTTCTAAAGGAGTTAATAAAGACTATAACAAATTAGTAGATCTGATGGTTCATGAGGAATTGTACAATACAATCCCTGTTGACCTCAGAGAATATTTGGTGGACAAAAACCCAGATAATCTTTCAGAAGCACTGGATCTAGGTGACCGATTCTTGGCTCGCAGGGAATTGGTAAGTAAAAACAGTCATGCTCCTTCTGAAAATTTTCCCACTCATTCTAACCCTAATTCCAAGTCCTATGGTCATAAAGGTAAGTGGGACAAGAATTTTCAGGGACAAATGAAGGCTGAGGCACCCTCTAAAATAGAAAGAAAAGGTAAGTCAGCTGGAGCTCAAAGTTTACCTAGACAATCAGATAATTTTTCAGGTCCTCGAGTAAACAGTACCAGTCCTACACCAAATGGTAAAAATACCTTTAAGAGTTATGCCTGTTACTACTGTAACAAAACTGGACACACACAAAAGTTTTGCTGGTCAAGGCAGCTAGATCAGGAAAGGAAGGAACCACCCCAGAGGACTCTAACTGCAGACACACATCCAGTTGCCTGTATTTGGTCTTCAAAGCAAGGTGGGGAGGTACCTTTGGGTCTAGACCCCAGGATGCAGGTATTTTCTAGCAAGTCCACAGTTGCTTTGCATAAGGATGTGGGTAGGGTTGAGAACATAGTGTCCTTGAGAGATGGATGTAGCACCAACTCCTTGCTACGTGCTGGAGTGTTGCCAGTGTCTAAAGATACCTATACTGGAGTAGATATATTGTTGAAGGGTATTACGGGTTCAACCATAAGGACACCTGTACACAAATTATGGGTAGAATCTGCATACCAAGTTGGCTATCTCCCTGTAGGTATCTCAGATGAAATTCCCTTCGAAGGGGTCGACCTCTTATTAGGGAATAATGTTATGGGCCTGTTAGACAGTGAGGAACAACTCGTTTGGGGGAAACTAAATCCCAAATGTTGAGAGGAAATGGCTAGGAAAACCCTGCCAGACCTTCTCCCTGATGGTTCCACCATGAGAAGTATGACTCATGATCATGCTACCAACAGTCTTCATGATATTTCTCATGAGGATGGTGAGGGCTTAAGTTTGGTAACTCTGCTTTCTGATGTTGAACTGCAGTCAGCTGAAGAAAAGGATGTTCCAGCCAGAGCTGAGCATGGAGAATGGATCAGTTAAATAGTGTGAGAGAGGCTGCACCTGCTAGGGTGCACTTAATTTCTGTGCAGGAAAATGTCGCTGTTGCTGAGGAAGAGATTTTACAGTTAAATAAGTGTTTTCATTTCAGGGAGGAAACTCTTACAAAGAATTCACCTCTGTTTGCAGTATCGATGGAAGGAGAACAAGGGTTTTGTCCCCAGATGGTGATGTCCAAGGTTTCCAGGCATTTCTTCTGGTCTCAGCTGTGGGAGACTGTCAGAGAGTATATTGAGACCTATCATATCTTTCAAATTATAGGGAAACCTAGTCGAAGTATTAAACCTGTTCCCCTTCAGTCTATTTCAGCACCAGGTGAACCCTTCAGCAAGCTGGTAGTAGATGTACTTGGTCCATTCCCAAGGACCAAACTGGGAAATGATTATTTACTCACAAATATTTGCTCCACTACCAGGTACCTGGAAGCAGTCCCTCTGCATAAGATAACTGCTCATGTAGTCTTAAGGGTTTTGATGAAGTTCTTTTTTCATGTTTGTTTTCCTCAAGCAGTGCAAAAAGACCAAGGGCCTAACTTTACCTCAAAGTCTTTTAGAAATGTTTTGAAGGGACTAAAAGTAGAGTCTCAGTGTTCAACTGTGTATCACTCTCCATCTCAAGGGGAAATAGAGAAATTACATCAAACCCTCAAGACAATGATGCAAGCCTATGGTATAGATAATACTAACAACTGGGATGAGAGGATCCCTTTCTTTGTATTTGCTGAGTGGGGAAGCACTCTGGAATCTCTGAGCTATTGGCTTGGGGAGGATGGTGATGCTCCCCCCTCGGAGCTTTTTCTCAGTTTCAGATACTGTTTGGCTCGTATGAGGTGGATGGTACCAGTGAACGTGCCCATCAACCAGACCAGGATGATGATGTGGGACCATAATGTAGACCATGATACTCTGGAGGCTGGAGAGGAAGTGCTGATACTGGAGCCAATTCATGTGAAAATCTGTATGGCAAGTTGTTGTGAGCTGAACATGTTGTGGGGGAAGTTCCCAGAGGTTAGATATAAAACCCACACCCCCAAACAAGAAAAGAATGAGTATAATGTACACAGTAACCGGTCAAAGGGTTTGAAGTTATGTCAAAAATTCAGAGAGACCAATGTTTTAATGGAATGTAAAGGGCTGCAAAACAATAATCTGTATGAAATACCAAAAGTGTATTTAAGAAATAACATGTGTGTAAAAGATTTTGGGAAATGAATGCTTGGTTTTAATGAGAAAAGTGTTGGAGAGTTGGCTCAGCCACCTTGGAACTTTTTAAAAGTTTGGGATGTCAGTAATGGGGAAAAGTTGAAACTCCATGAAGAAATTGTTAAGGAAGCTGAGCCAATTCAACAATTTTTGTGTGGGAAAAATCTGTATAAAAAATTGGAGATGGAGGAAGAAGTGAAATTCTTCCAACACCAGTTTGTAGTGCCTAGTGAAAGTCAGTGGGCATTCCCATGCTTCATGGTTCCCAAATTAGATGGCACCCTGGGCATAAACACTGACTACCACAGAGTACGTTTAACAACTAAGGTTTACAGGATTAGAAAGATTGATACTTATGCACTAAGAGATGCAAACATTTTAAATAAACTAAAACATGGGGCAGGAAGATGTGATTTACATGGCCTGTGTTCCAGTACCATTTTAATGTGTGTAATGCAAATTGTGTTCATTGTGTGCTTAAAATTTGTGTGTGAGATGGAACGTGATGGTATTTGTGTAAACTTGATGTATCCAACCTGGGTGCAAAGAGATGTCTTTGGTGTTTGTTGTTGTACTGCGAGAGGTTGCAGAACTGTTACTATCTATGAACAACCTTCTAAGTTTAAATGTCAACATTTTACCACAGGAAGGAAAATTTTCATTTTGGGGCTGGCTATTCAGCATTTGTACATGTCTCAGGATCTCTTCATCCTGTTCCTGTGTATGGTGACTAAAATCAGACTCTTAAAATGGGCTTTGTTCCTACAGCCTTTTAATTTGGAAGTCAAATATATAAAAGGCTCAGAGAATGTGGTTGCTAATGCTCTCTCTAGATGTTTCATGTAGATGCATAGTGCGTACTTTGTACATAGTGTTTGTCATGTGCTGACCTTGTTGTTTTTTGCAGTGGTGAACTCTCGGCGAGCCTGAGTACTCTCTACCAGCCATCTGACTGTGAAGGAGTCGAGTCGGAGCCAAAAGTGTGACGAGGGTCAGTGTATATGTAAATGTGAGTTGAGGCAGTGGTTGACAACCTTCGGTAACATGAGACGTTCAGGAAGGTATGTGATGTTGTGTCTTGGTGTGCTCTATGTACAAAACGGCCCGACGATTTGCCTTTGTGGTCCCTTGGACCCCTCCATGTTCTATGTCAGCCTCCTCTTCATAAGTTTGGAGGATCTGTGTGGAGTGGGACCTCGGAAGATGGGCTTGAGTGCCTGACCATGTTAAGGATCGTGAATGTTGACTGGAAGTCTCACTGTTTGGTTCGGCCACCAAGTGAGAGACACCTTGACATGTTTTGTGAAGTTTCCTGCCTGGTGTACACCTGACTGCTCTGGGTTTGGCTCTACTCTCGTCTCCTGATCAGGAAGATGCCACCCTGGAGTACCAGTTGCTTGCTGGATTACCGCAGCAGAGGCACAGGCCTGTTGGTGCGGGCTTTCACAGTGGACATTGTGTGCAATTCTTGCATTGTAATGTGTATTGTTTTAAAAGCCACTAAAATTGTAAAAAGTTACACCCTTGAGTATATGGGTATGGTTAAAATGCTTTTCTAAAAAAATTCTGCAATCTGTTGTAAATAACAGTAAAGTGAAGAGTAGTTATGGTCCTAGGAAATAAGTAGCATTTCTAGTAGTCTTGCTTACCGCCTTCAGACTTAAGCAATATACTTTTACTAGCCGTATCCTGAGGGACACGACTAGCTTTTGTGAGACTTCGTCTGGAGGTGGGGGTGTTATGGGGCTATAGGACCCAACATGTATTTATAAGTAACAGTTACTCTGGAATACCTAATTATATTGAATTGATGGGGACTTTGCTCTAAATGTCATAAGGGCTGATCACTCTTATGACTGAGAGGCAGCTGGGTCAAGCCTTTTTTCTCAATATAATAGGTTATACTATAGACACACACACACAATTTAAACAAGTAGTTTATAAAGTTGTATTTCTTTTTGTAACAGTAAAATAAGGTATAGTAGAATTTTGGTAACAAGAGAACTGTGCTTGGCAATAGTCTTTTGTTTTGGTGGGAGGAGTTTAGCTAGGCTCCTCCCTCTCTCTCTCTCTCTCTCTCTCTCTCTCTCTCTCTCTCTCTCTCTCTCTCTCTCTCTCTCTCTCTCTCTCTCTCTCTCTCTTCTCTTGTGGACATGGAGGTGGCAAGATCTCTGGGTCCTTCTTTCTATCTTTTGGGGCATTATGTGTGCTCCATGGGTTAGTTATTATAATTTAAGTTGTGGCCACCATACCCAGGGTGACTAAAGTGTGTCAAAACACTGGTTAGCCCAGAGTTATGTCAAGAAGAGAGAAGGACAAAAGTTGTTGAGATACACCATGTGGGAGAACAGCTATGGAGTGTGTAGATCTTTGTTTTGAAAATGTGAGGCTGTAATTGTATACTCTGTACATATCTATTGAGAATACAGTTATATTTTTATAGTAGTAGTTTACATAACCTGTGAAGAGGGCTGGTGAGAGGATACCAGACACTCAAGACGATCAGCCATGATGTAAGTATTACCCATAGACAGATAAGGCCATTAAGTAAAAGCTACCCCACACTAGAACATGTAGTGAGAACCTTACTATCAAAGTAATAAGGGACAAACCAACGTAACATATGGGTAGAACATTTCTGTGTGGACAGGGCACTGTAGTGTGAATGGGGTACTATAGTGGGGCTGGAACACTGCAGTGCAAGACACTGTAGTGTTGGTGAGACACTATAGTGTGGGTGAGACACTATAGTGTGGGTGGACAGCAGTCGGGTGGGTGGGACACTGTAGTGTGGATGGTACATGTAGTGTGGGTGAAACACTGCAGCGTGGGTGGAACACTGTAGTGTGAGTGATACACTGTAGTGCGGATGGACAGTGTAGCGAGGGAGAAACAATGCAAGGTGGCTGGGACACTGCAATGTGGGCGTTACACCACAATGTGAGTAGAGCACTGCATTGTGGGTAGAGCACTGCATTATGGGTGGAGCACTGCAGTGTGCGTGGAGCACTGCAGTGTGCGTGGGATAGTGTGAGTGGAGCACTGCAGTGTGAGTGGAGCACTGCAGTGTGGGTAGAGTACTGCAGTGTGAGTAGATTACTGCAGTGTGAGTAGAGTACTGCAGTGTGGGTGGAGCTCTGCAGTGTGATTAAAGCCCTGCAGTGTGGGTAGAGCACTGCAGTGTGGGTAGAGCACTGCAGTGTGGATAAAGCACTGCAGTGTGGGTAGAGCACTGCAGTATGGGTAGAGTACTGCAGTGTGTGTAGAGTACTGCAGTGTGGGTAGAGTACTGCAGTGTGGGAAGAGTACTGCAGTGTAGGTAAAGTACTGCAGTGTGGGTAGAGTACTGCAGTGTGGGTAGAGTACTGCAGTGTGGGTAGAGTACTGCAGTGTGGGTAGAGTACTGCAGTGTGGGTAGAGTACTGCAGTGTGGGTAGAGTATTGCAGTGTGGGTAGAGTACTGCAGTGTGGGTAGAGTGCTGCAGTGTGGGTAGAGTATTGCAGTGTGAGTAGAGTACTGCAGTGTGGGTAGAGTACTTCAGTGTGGGTAGAGTGCTGCAGTGTGGGTAGAGTACTGCAGTGTGGGTAGAGTACTGCAGTGTGGGTAGAGTACTGCAGTGTGGGAAGAGTACTGCAGAGTGGGTAGAGTATTGCAGTGTGGGTAGAGTACTGCAGTGTGCGTAGAGTACTGCAGTGTGGGTAGAGTTCTGCAGTGTGGGTAGAGTACTGCAGTGTGGGTAGAGTACTGCAGTGTGGGTAGAGTACTGCAGTGCGGGTAGAGTACTGCAGTGTGGGTAGAGTATTGCAGTGTGGGTAGAGTACTGCAGTGTGGGTAGAGTACTGCAGTGTGGGTAGAGTACTGCAGTGTGGGTAGAGTACTGCAGTGTGGGTAGAGTACTGCAGTGTGGGTAGAGTATTGCAGTGTGGGTAGAGAACTGCAGTGTGGGTAGAGTACTGCAGTGTGGGTAGAGTACTGCAGTGTGGGTAGAGTACTGCAGTGTGGGTAGAGTACTGCAGTGTGGGTAGAGTATTGCAGTGTGAGTAGAGTACTGCAGTGTGGGTAGAGTACTGCAGTGTGGGTAGAGTACTGCAGTGTGGGTAGAGTACTGCAGTGTGGGTAGAGTACTGCAGTGTGGGTAGAGTACTGCAGTGTGGGTAGAGTACTGCAGTGTGGGTAGAGTATTGCAGTGTGGGTAGAGTACTGCAGTGTGGGTAGAGTACTGCAGTGTGGGTAGAGTACTGCAGTGTGGGTAGAGTACTGCAGTGTGGGTAGAGTATTGCAGTGTTGGTAGAGAACTGCAGTGTGGGTAGAGTACTGCAGTGTGGGTAGAGTACTGCAGTGTGGGTAGAGTACTGCAGTGTGGGTAGAGTACTGCAGTGTGGGTAGAGTATTGCAGTGTGAGTAGAGTACTGCAGTGTGGGTAGAGTACTGCAGTGTGGGTAGAGTATTGCAGTGTGGGTAGAGTACTGCAGTGTGGGTAGAGTACTGCAGTGTGGGTAGAGTACTGCAGTGTGGGTAGAGTACTGCAGTGTAGGTAGAGTACTGCAGTGTGGGTAGAGTACTGCAGTGTGGGTAGAGTACTGCAGTGTGGGTACAGTACTGCAGTGTGGGTAGAGTACTGCAGTGTGGGTAGAGTATTGCAGTGTGGGTAGAGTACTGCAGTGTGGGTAGAGTACTGCAGTGTGGGTAGAGTTCTGCAGTGTGGGTAGAGTACTGCAGTGTGGGTAGAGTATTGCAGTGTGGGTAGAGTACTGCAGTGTGGGGAGAGAAACTGCAGTGAGGGTAGAGTACTGCAGTGTGGGTAGAGTACTGCAGTGTGGGTAGAGTACTGCAGTGTGGGTAGAGTACTGCAGTGTGGGTAGAATACTGCAGTGTGGGTAGAGTACTGCAGTGTGGGTAGAGTTCTGCAGTGTGGGTAGAGTACTGCAGTGTGGGTAGAGTATTGCAGTGTGGGTAGAGTACTGCAGTGTGGGTAGAGTACTGCAGTGTGGGTAGAGTACTGCAGTGTGGGTAGAGTACTGCAGTGTGGGTAGAGTACTGCAGTGTGGGTAGAGTACTGCAGTGTGGGTAGAGTACTGCAGTGTGGGTAGAGTACTGCAGTGTGGGTAGAGTACTGCAGTGTGGGTAGAGTACTGCAGTGTGGGTAGAGTACTGCAGTGTGGGTAGAGTACTGCAGTGTGGGTAGAGTTCTGCAGTGTGGGTAGAGTACTGCAGTGTGGGTAGAGTACTGCAGTGTGGGTAGAGTACTGCAGTGTGGGTAGAGTACTGCAGTGTGGGTAGAGTACTGCAGTATGGGTAGAGTACTGCAGTGTGGGTAGAGTACTGCAGTGTGGGTAGAGTACTGCAGTGTGGGTAGAGTTCTGCAGTGTGGGTAGAGTACTGCAGTCTGCAGTGTGGGTAGAGTATTGCAGTGTGGGTAGAGTACTGCAGTGTGGGTAGAGTACTGCAGTGTGGGTAGAGTACTGCAGTGTGGGTAGAGTACTGCAGTGTGGGTAGAGTACTGCAGTGTGGGTAGAGTTCTGCAGTGTGGGTAGAGCAGAGTACTGCAGTGTGGGTAGAGTACTGCAGTGTGGGTAGAGTACTGCAGTGTGGGTAGAGTACTGCAGTGTGGGTAGAGTATTGCAGTGTGGGTAGAGTACTGCAGTGTGGGTAGAGTAGTTGCTGCAGTGTGGGTAGAGTACTGCAGTGTGGGTAGAGTAGTGTGGGTAGAGTACTGCAGTGTGGGTAGAGTACTGCAGTGTGGGTAGAGTACTGCAGTGTGGGTAGAGTATTGCAGTGTGGGCAGAGTACTGCAGTGTGGGTAGAGTACTGCAGTGTGGGTAGAGTACTGCAGTGTGGGTAGAGTACTGCAGTGTGGGTAGAGTATTGCAGAGTGGGTAGAGTACTGCAGTGTGGGTAGAGTACTGCAGTGTGGGTAGAGTACTGCAGTGTGGGTAGAGTTCTGCAGTGTGGGTAGAGTACTGCAGTGTGGGAAGAGTATTGCAGTGTGGGTAAAGTACTGCAGTGTGGGTAGAGTACTGCAGTGTGGGTAGAGTACTGTAGTGTGGGTAGAGTACTGCAGTGTGGGTAGAGTATTGCGGTGTGGGTAGAGTACTGCAGTGTGGGTAGAGTACTGCAGTTTGGGTAGAGTACTGCAGTGTGGGTAGAGTACTGCAGTGTGGGTAGAGTACTGCAGTGTCGGTAGAGTACTGCAGTGTGGGTAGAGTACTGCAGTGTGGGTAGAGTACTGCAGTGTGGGTAGAGTATTGCGGTGTGGGTAGAGTACTGCAGTGTGGGTAGAGTACTGCAGTGTGGGTAGAGTACTGCAGTGTGAGTATAATACTGCAGTGTGGGTAGAGTACTGCAGTGTGGGTAGAGTACTGCAGTGTGGGTAGAGTACTGCAGTGTGGGTAAATGGAAGTTTGGTGGACTCAGGGCAGTGGAATATTATTTATTGCAATGATTTGATTCAGAATTTTTGTTAAACTGGTGTTTACACAATTCTTAAAAAAAAAAAAAATAGGCCGGAGAACTAGCAATCTTTCTCATATCTTTAACGAGATGTGAAATATTGTCGTGTCCAGTACAGTCACCTCATATATTGTCGTGTCCAGTACAGTCACCTCATATATTGTCGTGTCCAGTACAGTCACCTCATATATTGTCGTATCCAGTACAGTCACCTCATATATTGTCGTGTCCAGTACAGTCACCTCATATATTGTCGTGTCCAGTACAGTCACCTCATATATTGTCGTGTCCAGTACAGTCACCTCATATATTGTCGTGTCCAGTACAGTCACCTCATATATTGTAGTACAGTCACCTCATATATTGTCGTATCCAGTACAGTCACCTCATATATTGTCGTGTCCAGTACAGTCACCTCATATATTGTCGTGTCCAGTACAGTCACCTCATATATTGTCGTGTCCAGTACAGTCACCTCATATATTGTCGTGTCCAGTACAGTCACCTCATATATTGTCGTATCCAGTACAGTCACCTCATATATTGTCGTATCCAGTACAGTCACCTCATATATTGTCGTGTCCAGTACAGTCACCTCATATATTGTCGTGTCCAGTACAGTCACCTCATATATTGTCGTGTCCAGTACAGTCACCTCATATATTGTCGTGTCCAGTACAGTCACCTCATATATTGTCGTATCCAGTACAGTCACCTCATATATTGTCGTATCCAGTACAGTCACCTCATATATTGTCGTGTCCAGTACAGTCACCTCATATATTGTCGTGTCCAGTACAGTCACCTCATATATTGTCGTGTCCAGTACAGTCACCTCATATATTGTCGTGTCCAGTACAGTCACCTCATATATTGTCGTATCCAGTACAGTCACCTCATATATTGTCGTATCCAGTACAGTCACCTCATATATTGTCGTATCCAGTACAGTCACCTCATATATTGTCGTATCCAGTACAGTCACCTCATATATTGTCGTGTCCAGTACAGTCACCTCATATATTGTCGTATCCAGTACAGTCACCTCATATATTGTCGTGTCCAGTACAGTCACCTCATATATTGTCGTATTCAGTACAGTCACCTCATATATTGTCGTATTCAGTACAGTCACCTCATATATTGTCGTGTCCAGTACAGTCACCTCATATATTGTCGTGTCCAGTACAGTCACCTCATAGATTGTCGTGTCCAGTACAGTCACCTCAAAGATTGTCGTGTCCTGTACAGTCACCTCATAGATTGTCGTGTCCAGTACAGTCACCTCAAAGATTGTCGTGTCCTGTACAGTCACCTCATAGATTGTCGTGTCCAACAGTCACCTCAAATATTGTAGTGTCTAACACAGTCACCTCAAAGATTGTCGTGTCCAGCACGGTCACCTCAAATATTGTGTCCAGCGCAGTCACCTCAAAGACTGTCATGTTCAACACAATCACCTCAAAAATTGTCGTTTCCAACAGTCATCTCAAATATTGTCGTGTCCAGCACAGTCACCTCAAAGATTGTCGTGTCCAGCACAGTCACCTCAAAGATTGTCGTGTCCAGCACAGTCACCTCAAAGATTGTCGTGTCTAACACAGTCACCTCAAAGATTGTCGTGTCTAACACAGTCACCTCAAAGATTGTCGTGTCTAACACAGTCACCTCAAAGATTGTCGTGTCTAACACAGTCACCTCAAAGATTGTCGTGTCCAACACAGTCACCTCAAAGATTGTCGTGTCTAACACAGTCACCTCAAAGATTGTCGTGTCTAACACAGTCACCTCAAAGATTGTCGTGTCTAAGACAGTCACCTCAAAGATTGTCGTGTCAGTCACCTCAGAGCAAAAACTATAATCCTATGGTAAGTATATTTACTGACAGCAGCAGCCGAGCGATGGTCTTCAAGACAGACGTAAATCTAGGTTACTCACAGCGTCTCACTTTAAGATGATCACCGACCGTCTGACTCTACTGACAACCCCGACCGTCTGACTCTACTGACAACCCCGACCGTCTGACTCTACTGACAACCCCGACCGTCTGACTCTACTGACAACCCCAATATTTCTGGTGCACTCTCCGAGTCAGTTCAAGTAACCTCCGCCCTTCTGGTAAGCAAATCTTTACCAGCTGCAAACTTATACCATTCTCAACCACCACCACAAGCTCCACCACCACAAGCTCCACCACCACAAGCTCCACCACCACAAGCTCCACCACCACAAGCTCCACCACCACAAGCTCCAACACCACAAGCTCCACCACCACAAGCTCCACCACCACAAGCTCCACCACCACAGACGCAGCTTTACATGGTGTTGACTCAACCAGAAACTAGTAACTTTTTCTTTAGACAACTTTATTTGGAATAAAATCGTTAAGATCAAGGTATTAATTTCCAGGAACTCGCAAAGAATAACAAAACAAAGGAAACAGGCAGTTGCAGCTGATGTCTTTGTCTTGAATTTCATTATTTTTCATTGTCTTGGTTTCTATATTGTTTTCTCGCCCTTTGATTATAATATTAAGCTTTTGTTCCAAGCTGCAGCAGCTTCTATAGAAGTAACTAAACAGCTTTGTATTCAACAATAACAGAGGCTCTGGAAGTCAAATTAGCCCGAAAAACGGGAAATAGCAGAAAAAATTGATAAAAGGAAGAAATTCTGTTCAACTTCTCTTGAAGATTGTAGAAATGAATATCAAGTGTGTCCTGCCATGTTACTCCACTAATTTCTTTCTCTCACTACTAAGAGATTTTTTCACTCTTTTCTTCGATTATTTGTAAAGTGATGTATGTAGCGATAACAGTGATGTAAGTAGCTATAACAGTGATGTATGTAGCGATAACAGTGATGTAAGTAGCGATAACAGTGATGTATGTAGCGATAACAGTGATGTATGTAGCGATAACAGTGATGTATGTAGCGATAACAGTGATGTATGTAGCGATAACAGTGATGTATGTAGCGATAACAGTGATGTATGTAGCGATAACAGTGATGTATGTAGCGATAACAGTGATGTATGTAGCGATAACAGTGATGTATGTAGCGATAACAGTGATGTATGTAGCGATAACAGTGATGTATGTAGCGATAACAGTGATGTATGTAGCGATAACAGTGATGTATGTAGCGATAACAGTGATGTATGTAGCGATAACAGTGATGTATGTAGCGATAACAGCGATGTATGTAGCGATAACAGTGATGTAGCGATAACAGTGATGTATGTAGCGATAACAGTGATGTATGTAGCGATAACAGTGATGTATGTAGCGATAACAGTGATGTATGTAGCGATAACAGCGATGTATGTAGCGATAACAGTGATGTAGCGATAACAGTGATGTATGTAGCGATAACAGTGATGTATGTAGCGATAACAGTGATGCAGCGATAACAGTGATGTATGTAGCGATAACAGTGATGTATGAAGCGATAACAGTGATGTAGCGATAACAGTGATGTATGTAGCGATAACAGTGATGTAGCGATAACAGTGATGTATGTAGCGATAACAGTGATGTATGTAGCGATAATAGTGATGTAGCGATAACAGTGATGTATGTAGCGAAAACAGTGATGTAGCGATAACAGTGATGTATGTAGCGATAACAGTGATGTATGTAGCGATAACAGTGATGTAGCGATAACAGTGATGTATGTAGCGATAACAGTGATGTAGCGATAACAGTGATGTATGTAGCGATAACAGTGATGTAGCGATAACAGTGATGTATGTAGCGATAACAGTGATGTATGTAGCGATAACAGTGATGCAGCGATAACAGTGATGTATGTAGCGATAACAGTGATGTATGTAGCGATAACAGTGATGTAGCGATAACAGTGATGTATGTAGCGATAACAGTGATGTAGCGATAACAGTGATGTATGTAGCGATAACAGTGATGTAGCGATAACAGTGATGTATGTAGCGATAACAGTGATGTATGTAGCGATAACAGTGATGTAGCGATAACAGTGATGTATGTAGCGAAAACAGTGATGTAGCGATAACAGTGATGTATGTAGCGATAACAGTGATGTAGCGATAACAGTGATGTATGTAGCGATAACAGTGATGTAGCGATAACAGTGATGTATGTAGCGATAACAGTGATGTAGCGATAACAGTGATGTATGTAGCGATAACAGTGATGTATGTAGCGATAACAGTGATGTATGTAGCGATAACAGTGATGTAGCGATAACAGTGATGTATGTAGCGATAACAGTGATGTATGTAGCGATAACAGTGATGTAGCGATAACAGTGATGTATGTAGCGATAAGAGTGATGTAGCGATAACAGTGATGTATGTAGCGATAACAGTGATATATGTAGCGATAACAGTGATGTAGCGATAACAGTGATGTATGTAGCGATAACAGTGATGTAGCGATAACAGTGATGTAGCGATAACAGTGATGTATGTAGCGATAACAGTGATGTAGCGATAACAGTGATGTATGTAGCGATAACAGTGATGTATGTAGCGATAACAGTGATGTAGCGATAACAGTGATGTATGTAGCGATAACAGTGATGTAGCGATAACAGTGATGTAGCGATAACAGTGATGTAGCGATAACAGTGATGTATGTAGCGATAACAGTGATGTAGCGATAACAGTGATGTATGTAGAGATAACAGTGATGTAGCGATAACAGTGATGTATTTAGCGATAACAGTGATGTAGCGATAACAGTGATGTATGTAGCGATAACAGTGATGTAGCGATAACAATGATGTATGTAGCGATAACAGTGATGTATGTAGCGATAACAGTGATGTAGCGATAACATTTGATGTATGTAGCGATAACAGTGATGTAGCGATAACAGTGATGTATGTAGCGATAACAGTGATGTATGTAGCGATAGCAGTGATGTAGCGATAACAGTGATGTATGTTGCGATAACAGTGATGTATGTAGCGATAACAGTGATGTAGCGATAACAGTGATGTATGTAGCGATAACAGTGATGTAGCGATAACAGTGATGTAGCGATAACAGTGATGTATGTAGCGATAACAGTGATGTATGTAGGGATAACAGTGATGTATGTAGCGATAACAGTGATGTATGTAGCAATAACAGTGATTTATGTAGCGATAACAGTGATGTATGTAGCGATAACAGTGATGTATGTAGCGATAACAGTGATGTATGTATGGATAACAGTGATGTATGTAGCGATAACAGTGATGTAGCGATAACACTGATGTATGTAGCGATAACAGTGATGTATGTAGCAATAACAGTGATTTATGTAGCGATAACAGTGATGTATGTAGCGATAACAGTGATGTAGCGATAACAGTGATGTATGTAGCGATAACAGTGATGTATGTAGCGATAACAGTGATGTATGTAGCGATAACAGTGAATATTGCAAGAAAATATTGGAAAATAAATTCTGAACGCAACTGGACGTACACATATTTACATAGAGTATTGTCTGCCTGTCCTGCTGCAGAAGAGTTATCATGACTAATATTACTCTAAATTTGCATACAACTCACCGCCAACTTCAAAACGACAACGGCTACAGGATCAACAAATTGCTTCTGCATTTTGAAGTTAGTTCACTATATTGTACATCCCGTACCCATCCTGTGGGTGATAGTCAAAAGATCACAGAGGTGCACAATGGGTCCAGGAACTTAGCCACAAAGTTTTGATAGCTTAACAAGTTACAGTGGTAATGAACTATTTACATGTTTATATCCAGTCACAATCGTAATACAGACGTGAATTAAGTCACAAACACGTACAAAACAAAAACAAGTGGTAATGATTTATTTACAGTGGGCCAGCCAAGGTATTTTTCCAGTGTGGTTTGTAATGTAACATGTGGATAAAATACTTTGACATTTCTTCAACATTTCTGATTTGCCTATGAATTAATTAATTATGTACATTCTAGAATATATGAGACAAGGTGTGACAATAGTCCATCTGGCAAAGTTTACAGTTCGTTTGGTCTACATCTGGTGGTGGTAATTTAACCTGCCAAAGATACTTGTAACCCAGCCGGAGCCGGGCGGTAGTGACATCCAAGACTCGGCTTACTTTGTTGGAAGCACCATAGACATGTGTCTCCTCCTGCATGATAGAATGATGATGGATGGACTGACTGGTGTCAGTCTCCCTCAGTCTTAAGTCAATGAAGTTTACTTGAAGTTCTTTTCGAATTATTGTTCAAAGACTCCTGGCTGACAGCCAAAGATGGTAATCTACTCAACCTTTGAAGGCCTTTCTCAATTCCTCAGTTCTCTCATGCATCTGAAAACCAGAGTGAGACGGAATCCACTGAAGGTACACCCCGACTCCAATGTCCACAGTGTTGCCATACCTGTGTTTGACCTCTGACACAAACAAATAGCTGATACACAACAGAGCCACTGAACACAAAACAAAGTCACTGAACACACAACACAGCCACTGAACATACAACACAGCCACTGAACACACAACACAGCCACTGAACACACAAAGTCACTGAACACACAACACAGCCACTGAACACACAACACAGCCACTGAACACACAACAGAGTCACTGAACACACAACAGTCACTGAACACAAAACAGAGCCACTGGATACAAAACAGAGCCACTAAAACAACAGAGCCACTTGACACAACAGAGCCACTGAATACACAACACAGTCAATGAACACACAAAACAGCCACTGAACACACAACATGGCCACTGGACACACAACACAGCCACTGAACACACAACACAGCCACTGAACACACAACACAGTCACTGAACACACAACACAGCCACTGAACACACAACACAGTCACTGGACACACAACACAGTCACTGAACACACAACACAGTCACTGAACACACAACACAGTCACTGGACACACAACACAGTCACTGGACACACAACACAGTCACTGAACACACAACACAGTCACTGAACGCACAACAAAGTCACTGGACACACAACACAGTCACTGGACACACAACACAGTCACTGGACACACAACACAGTCACTGGACACACAACACAGTCACTAGAAACACAACACAGTCACTGGACACAAAACACAGTCACTGGACACACAACACAGTCACAGGACACACAACTCAGACACTGGACACACAACACAGTCACTGAACGCAAAACAAAGTCACTGGACACACAACACAGTCACTGGACACACAACACAGTCACTGGACACACAACACAGTCACAGGACACACAACTCAGACACTGGACACACAACACAGTCACTGAACGCACAAAAAGTCACTGGACACACAACACAGTCACTGGACACACAACACAATCACTGGACACACAACACAGTCACTGGACACACAACACAGTCAGTGGACACACAACACAGTCACTGGACACACAACACAGTCACTGGACACACAACACAGTCACAGGACACACAACTCAGACACTGGACACACAACACAGTCACTGGACACACAACACAGTCACTGAACACACAACAGAGTCACTGGACACACAACAGAGTCACTGGACACACAACACAGTCACTGAACACACAACACAGCCACTGAACACACAACAGAGTCACTGGACACACAACAGAGTCACTGAACACACAACAGAGTCACTGAACACACAACACAGTCACTGGACACACAACACAGTCACTGAACACACAACAGAGTCACTGGACACACAACAGAGTCACTGGACACACAACACAGTCACTGAACACACAACACAGTCACTGGACACACAACACAGTCACTGGACACAAAACACAGTCACTGAACACACAACACAGCCACTGAACACACAACAGAGTCACTGAACACACAACAGAGTCACTGGACACACAACACAGTCACTGAACACACAACACAGCCACTGAACACACAACACAGTAACTAAACACACAACACAGTCACTGGACACACAACACAGTCACTGGACACACAACACAGTAACTAAACACACAACACAGTAACTAAACACACATCACAGTCACTGGACACACAACACAGTCACTGGACACACAACACAGTAACTAAACACACAACACAGTAACTAAACACACAACACAGTGTTGCAACCCCTGAATGGGTTGCAATATATATAATGTATATTATGATTATGAATATAATGTATATATATAATTATCACCTTTTCATATAATTTTATATTGCTTATATTTGCGATAATAGCTAAATCGTAAATATATTGCTTTATATTATTATTATTTGACTTAGCTAAATTTTGTTTGGTAGGATGTAACATATTATGTGCTCAGTTCAAGTCTTGATTGTCTAACTACTGTAATTATCGCTTGTGGCTCGTTAGACTACCGGCTTCTCGTTGTTGCTGAGCAGCAGCTGTCCACGGAGCTATCACGTGATCGAGAGGGGGGGGGGCCTCACCTTGCCTGAAGTATTCAGTCTGCTCTAGACTCTCTTGGTGGTTGGACAGATTGTCTGTCTCATTATTCTTGTTAGTTCTGTAGAACTCTCTTCACAGAACATTGTATAGACTTAGTGATTTTCGACGTTGTACTGAGGTTGTGTGTCTCATAGGCACTCGAAACATATCAGGTCCTGAGCTGTAGCTTCTCACCTAATTTGTACTGGTATCTGTGTATTATCACAGTCGGGGATTTTCTTATGCTGAACTTAGATTCAGTAGTATGGGACTTTTGTGACTTTTGTGGAGGATCTGCTGATGGTCCCTACTTAGTGTCGTTACATTATCTCCTTGTTCCTGATTCTGTGTCGCAGTTGCTTGTTATATTGCTATTGGGCTAAGCATTCTTTTTATTGTTCAAGCAGACTGTTCTGATTGCCAGTTGGTCAAAAAGTTAGTTTATGTGAGGACTTTGTCAGTCACTTCTTTAAGTCTAGTCGAGTCGTGAGACAAAGCGAACTAAATAACAAAAAGGCACAATACTGTGACTGGAACGATACACAAATAACCCGCACATAAAAGAGAGAAGCTTACGACGACGTTTCGGTCCGACTTGGACCATTGACAAAGTGACTTTGTCAATGGTCCAAGTCGGACCGAAACGTCGACGTAAGCTTCTCTCTTTTATGTGCGGGTTATTTGTGTAAAGCGAACTACTAGGAGCACTTACACGCATACGCAAACTTGTACATATTTGTAATATCTTATTAAATGTTAATGTACCAGACGGTACTTAAGAATTATAAATGTGATATGTGCTTTCAGCACAATAATATTGAACTCGAGAGATGTGATATTATTTTGATTACTGTGATTAATTTAATTTAATTTAATTTGATAATATACCTCTAGACTTAATAAATTTATTAAATTTTAATTTCTCTAGTTAGTAGCCTACCAGTTGTAATCCTGAAGCACTAGTGATTCATACTGAATTCTAATGGATAATTGGACAAGGATACTGACTACTTGTTAGGAAAACCCAGTAACAGGCTGGACGCTAGAAGGGCAGTCCTTTCTAGTATTCACAGGAGAACTCTAAGCTTTTAGAATCGAGTTTTTTTGTAACACACAGTAACTAAATACACAACACAGTAACTAAACACACAACACAGCCATTGAACACACAACACAGTCACTGAACACACAACACAGTCACTGGATACACAACACAGTCACTGAACACACAACATAGTCACTGAACACACAACAGAGCCACTGAGCACACAACACAGTCACTGAATAAACATCAAAGTCACTGAACACACAACACAGTCACTGAACACACAACACAGTCACTGAACACACAACAGAGCCACTGAACACACAACACAGTCACTGAACAAAAAACACCGTCACTGAACACACAACAGAGTCACTGAACAAAACACAACCACTAAACACACAACAGTGTCACTGAACACACAACAGAGCCCCTGAACACACAACACAGCCATTGAACACACAACACAGTCACTGGATACAAACCAGAGCCACTGAACACACAACACAGTCACTGGATACACAACAGAGCCACTGGATGCACAACAGAGCCACTGGATACACAACAGAGCCACTGAACACACAACACAGCAACTGAACACACAACACAGCCACTGAACACACAACACAGTCATTGGATACATAACAGAGCCACTGAACACACAACACAGTCACTGGATACACAATAGAGCCACTGGATACTCAACACAGCCACTGAACACACAACACAGTCATTGAACACACAACACAGCCACTGAACACATAACACAGTCACTGGATACACAACAGAGCCACTGGATACACAACACAGTGACTGAGCACACCACACAATCACCGAACACTCAACACAGTCATTGGACACACAACAAAATCACTGAACACACAACACAGCCACTGAATACATAACACAGTCACAGAACACACAACAGACCCACTGGATACACAACACAGCCACTGAGCACACAACACAATCACTGAACACAAAACACAGTCATTGGACACACAACACAATCACTGAGCATACAACACAGTCATTAGACACACAACACAGTCTGTGGACACACAACACAGTCACTGAACACACAACAGCCACTGAACACACAACACAGCCATTGAACACACAACACAGTCACTGAACACACAACAGAGACACTGAACACACGACACAGTCACTGGACACACAACACAGTCACAGGACACATAACTCAGACACTGGAAACACAACACAGTCACTTGACACACACAGTCACTGGACACACAACACAGTCACTGAACGCACAACAAAGTCACTCGACACACAACACAGTCACTGGACACACAACACAGTCACTGGACACACAACACAGTCACTGGACACACATCACAGTCACTGGACACACAACACAGTCACTGGACACACAACACTGTCACTGGACACACAACACAGTCACAGGACACATAACTCAGACACTGGAAACACAACACAGTCACTGGACACACAACACAGTCACTGAACACACAACACAGTCACTGGACACACAACAGAGCCACTGGACACACAACACAGTCATTGGACACACAACACAGTCACTGGACACACAACACAGCCACTGGACACACAACACAGTAACTAAACACACAACACAGTAACTAAACACACAACACAGTAACTAAATATACAACACAGTAACTAAACACACAACACAGCCGTTGAACACACAACACAGTCACTGAACACAAAACACAGTCACTGGATACACAACACAGTCACTGAACACACGACACAGTCACTGAACAGACAACAGAGCCACTGAACACACAACACAGTCACTGGATACACAACACAGTCACTGAACACAAAACACCGTCACTGAACACACAACAGAGTCACTGAACACACAACACAACCTCTAAACACACAACAGTGTCACTGAACACACAACAGAGCCACTGAACACACAACACAGTCACTGGATACACAACAGAGCTATTGGATACTAAATAGAGCAACTGGATTCACAACAGAGATACTGAACACACAACACAGCCACTGAACACAAAACACAGTCACTGGATACACGACAGAGCCACTGAACACACAACTCAATCGCTGGATCCACAACAGAGCCACTGGATGCACAACAGAGCCACTGGGTACACAACAGAGCCACGGAACACACAACACAGCCACTGAACACACAACACAGTCACTGGATACACAACAGAGCCACTGAACACAAAACACAGTCACTGGATACACAACAGAGGCACTGGATACTCAACACAGCCACTGAACACACAACACAGTCATTGAACACACAACACAGCCACTGAACACATAACACAGTCACTGGATACACAACAGAGCCACTTGATACACAACACAGTTACTGAGCACACAACACAATCACCGAACACACAACACAGTCATTGGACACACAACACAATCACTGAACACACAACACAGCCCCTGAACACATAACACAGCCACTGGATACACAACAGAGCCACTGGATACACAACACAGCCACTGAGCACACAACACAATCACTGAACACAAAACACAGTCATTGGACACACAACACAATCACTGAGCATACAACACAGTCATTGGGCACACAACACAGTCTGTGGACACACAACACAGTCACTGAATACACAACAGCCACTGAAAACACAACACAGTCACTGAACACACAACAGTCACTGAACACACGACACAGTCACTGAACACACAACAGCCACTGAACACACAACAGAGTCACTGAACACACAACAGTCACTGAACACAAAACAGAGCCACTGGATACAAAACAGAACCACTAAAACAACAGAGCCACTGGACACAACAGAGCCACTGAATACACAACACAGTCATTGAACACACAACAAAGCCACTGAAAACACAACACGGCCACTGGACACACAACACAGCCACTGAACACACAACACAGCCACTGAACACACAAAACAGTCACTGAGCACACAGCACAGTCACTGAACACAACATAATCACTGGACACAAAACACTGTCACTAATCAAACAACACAGTCATTGGACACACAACACAGTCATTGGACACACTACACAGTCATGGAACACACAACACAGTCACTGAACACACAACACAGTCACTGGACGCACAACACAGTCACTGGACACACACAGTCACTGGACACACAACACAGTCACTGAACGCACAACAAAGTCACTGGACACACAACACAGTCACTGGACACACAACACAGTCACTGGACACACAACACAGTCACTGGACACACATCACACTCACTGGACACACAGCACAGTCACTGGACACACAACACAGCCACAGGACACACAACTCAGACACTGGACACACAACACAGTCACTGGACACACAACACAGTCACTGAACACACAACACAGTCACTGGACACACAACAGAGTCACTGGACACACAACACAGTTACTGGACACACAACACTGTCACTGGAAACACAACACAGTCACTGGACACACAACACAGTAACTAAACACACAACACAGTAACTAAACACACAACACAGCCATTGAACACACAACACAGTCACTGAACACAAAACACAGTCACTGGATAAATAACACAGTCACTGAACACACAACACAGTCACTGAACACACAACAGAGCCACTGAACACACAACACAGCCACTGAACACAAAACACCGTCACTGAACACACAACAGAGTCACTGAGCACACAACACAACCACTAAACAAACAACAGTGTCACTGAACACACAACGGAGCCACTGAACACACAACGCAGTCACTGGATACACAACAGAGCCAATGGATACTAAATAGAGCAACTGGATACACAACAGAGCCACTGAACACACAACACAGCCACTGAACACACAACACAGTAACTGAATACGCGACGGAGCCACTGAACACACAACACAGTCACTGGATACACAACAGAGACACAGGATGCACAACAGAGCCACTGGGTACACAACAGATGCACTGGATACTCAACACAGCCACTGAACACACAACACAGTCATTGAACACACAACAAAGCCACTGAAAACACAACACGGCCACTGGACACACAACACAGCCACTGAACACACAACACAGCCACTGAACACACAAAACAGTCACTGAGCACACAGCACAGTCACTGAACACAACATAATCACTGGACACAAAACACTGTCACTAATCAAACAACACAGTCATTGGACACACAACACAGTCATTGGACACACTACACAGTCATGGAACACACAACACAGTCACTGAACACACAACACAGTCACTGGACGCACAACACAGTCACTGGACACACACAGTCACTGGACACACAACACAGTCACTGAACGCACAACAAAGTCACTGGACACACAACACAGTCACTGGACACACAACACAGTCACTGGACACACAACACAGTCACTGGACACACATCACACTCACTGGACACACAGCACAGTCACTGGACACACAACACAGCCACAGGACACACAACTCAGACACTGGACACACAACACAGTCACTGGACACACAACACAGTCACTGAACACACAACACAGTCACTGGACACACAACAGAGTCACTGGACACACAACACAGTTACTGGACACACAACACTGTCACTGGAAACACAACACAGTCACTGGACACACAACACAGTAACTAAACACACAACACAGTAACTAAACACACAACACAGCCATTGAACACACAACACAGTCACTGAACACAAAACACAGTCACTGGATAAATAACACAGTCACTGAACACACAACACAGTCACTGAACACACAACAGAGCCACTGAACACACAACACAGCCACTGAACACAAAACACCGTCACTGAACACACAACAGAGTCACTGAGCACACAACACAACCACTAAACAAACAACAGTGTCACTGAACACACAACGGAGCCACTGAACACAGAACGCAGTCACTGGATACACAACAGAGCCAATGGATACTAAATAGAGCAACTGGATACACAACAGAGCCACTGAACACACAACACAGCCACTGAACACACAACACAGTAACTGAATACACGACGGAGCCACTGAACACACAACACAGTCACTGGATACACAACAGAGACACAGGATGCACAACAGAGCCACTGGGTACACAACAGATGCACTGGATACTCAACACAGACACTGAACACACAACACAGTCATTGAACACACAACACAGCCATTGAACACATAAGACAGTCACTGGATACACAACAGAGCCACTGGATACACAACACAGTTACTGAGCACACACCACAATCACTGAACACGAAACACAGTCTTTGGACACACAACACAATCTCTGAGCATACAACACAGTCACTTGTCACACAACACAGTCTGTGGACACACAACACAGTCACCGATCACACAAAAGCCAATGAACACACAACACAGTCATTGAACACACAACACAGTCACTTAACACACAACAAAGCCACTGAACACACGAGACAGTCACTGAACATACAACAGCCACTGAACACACAACACAGTCACTGGACACACAACACAGTCACTGAACACATAACACAGTCACTGAACACACAACACAGTCATTAAACACACAACACAGTCACTGAACACACAACACAGACACTGAACACACTACACAGTCACTGGACACACAACACAGTCACTGAACACACAACACACTCATTGAACACACAACACAGTCACTGAACACAAAACAGAGCCACTGAACACACGACACAGTCACTGAACACACAACAGCCAGTGAACACACAACACAGTCACTGGACACACAACACAGTCACTGAACACATAACACAGTCACTGAACACACAGCACAGTCATTGAACACACAACAGAGTCACTGAACACACAACAAAGCCACTGAACACACAACACAGTCACTGAACACACAACACAGTCACTAAACACACAACACAGTCACTGGACACACAACACAGTCAATGGACACAACACAGTCACTGGAGACACAACGCAGTCACTGGACACACAACAGAGTCATTGGACACACAACACAGACACTGGACACACAACACAGCCACTGGACACACAACACAGTCACTGAACACACAACACTGTCACTGGACACACAACACAGTCACTGGACAGAAAACACAGTCACTGGACACACAACACAGTCACTGGACACACAACCCAGTAACTAAACACACAAAACAGTAACTAAACACAAAACACAGTAACTAACTACACAACACGGAAACTAACCACACAACACAGCCATTGAACACACAACACAGTCATAGAACACACAACACAGTCAGTGGATACACAACAGAGTCACTGAACACGCAACACAGTCACTGAACACACAACACAGTCACTGAACACACAACAGAGACACTGAACACACAACACAGTCACTGGATACACAACACAGTCACTGAACACAAAACACAGTCACTGAACACACAACACAGTCACTGAACACACAACAGAGCCACTGAACACACAACACAGTCACTGAACACACAACACAACCACTAAACACACAACAGTGTCACTGAACACACAACAGAGCCACTGAACACACAACACAGTCACTGGATACACAACAGAGCCACTGGATACTAAATACAGCCACTGGATACACAACAGAGCCCCTGAACACAAAACACAGCCACTGAACACACAACACAGTCACTGGATACACAACAGAGCCACTGAACACACAACACAGTCACTGGATACACAACAGAGCCACTGGATGCACAACAGAGCCACTGGATACACAACAGAGCCGCTGAGCACACAACACAGCCACTGAGCACACAACACAGTCACTGGATACACAACAGAGCCACTGAACACACAACACAGTCACTGGATACACAATAGAGCCACTGGATACTCAACACAGCCACTGAACACACAACACAGTCATTGAACACGCAACACAGCCACTGAACACATAACACAGTCACTGGTTACACAACAGAGCCACTGGATACACAACAGAGTTAATGAACACACAACACAATCACCGAACACACAACACAGTTATTGGACACACAGCAAAATCACTGAACACACAACACAATCACTGAACACAAAACACAGTCATTGGACTCACAACACAATCACTGAGCATACAACACAGTCATTGGACACACAACACAGTCAATGGACACACAACACAGTCACTGAACACAAAACAGCCACTGAACACACAACACAGTCATTGAACACACAACACAGTCACTGAACACACAACAGAGCCACTGAACACACGACACAGTCACTGAACACACAACAGCCACTGAACACACAACAGAGTCACTGAACACACAACAGTCACTGAACACAAAACAGAGCCAATGTATACAAAACAGAGCCACTGAAACAACAGAGCCACCGGACACAACAGAGCCACTGAATACACAACACAGTCATTGAACACACAACAATGCCACTGAACACACAACACGGCCAATGGACACACAACACAGCCACTGAACACACAACACAGCCACTGAACACACAACACAGCCACTGAGCACACAGCACAGTCACTGAACACAACATAATCACTGGACACAAAACACAGTCACTGAACACACAACACAGTCATTGGACACACAACACAGTCACTGAACACACAACACAGTCACTGAACACACAACAGTCACTGAACACACAACACAGTCACTGGACACACACAGTCACTGGACACACAACACAGTCACTGAACGCACAACAAAGTCACTGGACACACAACACAGTCACTGGACACACAACACAGTCACTGGACACACAACACAGTCACTGGACACACACAGTCACTGGACACACAACACAGTCACTGAACGCACAACAAAGTCACTGGACACACAACACAGTCACTGGACACACAACACAGTCACTGGACACACAACACAGTCACTGGACACACATCACAGTCACTGGACACACAACACAGTCACTGGACACACAACACTGTCACTGGACACCCAACACAGTCACAGGACACTCAACTCAGACACTGGACACACAACAGAGTCACTGGACACACAACACAGTCACTGAACACACAACACATTCACTGGACACACAACAGAGTCACTGGACACACAACACAGTCACTGGACACACAACACAGTCACTGGACACACAACACAGTCACTGGACACACAACACAGTCACTGAACACAAAACACCGTCACTGAACATACAACAGAGTCACTGAACACACAACACAAGCACTGAACACACAACAGTGTCACTGAACACACAACAGAGCCACTGAACAAACAACACAGTCACTGGATACACAACAGAGCTACTGGATACTAAATAGAGCAACTGGATACACAACAGAGCCACTGAACACACAAAACAGCCACTGAACACACAACACAGTCACTGGATACACGACTGAGCCACTGAACACACAACACAGTCACTGGATACACAACAGAGAGACTGGATGCCCAACAGAGCCACTGGGTACACAACAGAGCCACTTTACACGCAACACAGCCACTGAACACACAACACAGTCACTGGATACACAACAGAGGCACTGGATACTCAACACAGCCACTGAACACACAACACAGTCATTGAACACGCAACACAGCCATTGAACACATAACACAGTCGCTGGATACACAACAGAGCCACTGGATACACAACACAGTTACTGAGCACACAACTCAATCACCGAATACACAACACAGTCATTGGACACACAACACAATCACTGAACACACAACACAGCCACTGAACACAACACAATCACTGGATACACAACAGAGCCACTGGATACACAACGCTGCCATTGAGCACACAACACAATCATTGAACACAAAGCACAGTCATTGGACACACAAAACAGCCAGTGGACACACAACACAGTCACTGAACACACAACAGCCACTGAACACACAACACAGTCGTTGAACACACAACAGAGTCACTGAACACACAACAGTCACTGAACACAAAACAGAGCAACTGGATACAAAACAGAGCCACTAAAACAACAGAGCCACTGGACACAACAGAGCCACTGAATACACAACACAGTTATTGAACACACAACAAAGCCACTGAACACACAACACGGCCACTGGACACACAACACAGCCACTGAACACACAACACAGCCACTGAACACACAAGACAGTCACTGAGCACACAGCACAGTCATTAAACACAAAACACAGTCACTGGGTAAACAACACAGTCCCTGAACACACAACACAGTCACTGAACACACAACAGAGCCACTGAACACACAACACAGTCACTGGATACACAACACAGTCACTGAACACACAACACAGTCACTGAACACACAACACCGTCACTGAACACACAACAGAGTCACTGAGCACACAATACAACCACTAAACACACAACAGTGTCACTGAACACACAACAGAGCCACTGAACACACAACACAGTCACTGGATACACAACACAGTCACTGAACACACAACACAGTCACTGAACACACAACACCGTCACTGAACACACAACAGAGTCACTGAGCACAAAACACAACCACTAAACACACAACAGTGTCACTGAACACACAACAGAGCCACTGAACACACAACACAGTCACTGAATACACGACAGAGCCACTGAACACACAACACAGTCACTGGATACACAACAGAGCCACTGGATGCACAACAGAGCCACTGGGTACGCAACAGAGGCACTGGATACTCAACACAGCCACTGAACACACAACACAGTCATTGAACACACAACACAGCTACTGAACACATAACACAGTCACTGGATACACAACAGCGCCACTGGATGCACAACACAGTTACTGAGCACACAACACAATCACCGAACACACAACACAGTCATTGGACACAAAACACAATCACTGAACACACAACACAGCCACTGAACACATAACGCAGTCACTGGATACACAACAGAGCCACTGGATACACAACACAGCCACTGAGCACACAACACAATCACTGAACACGAAACACAGTCATTGGACACACAACACAATCACTGAGCATACAACACAGTCACTGGACACACAACACAGTCTGTGGACACACAACACAGACACTGAACACACTACAGCCACTGAACACACAACACAGTCATTGAACACACAACACAGTCACTGAACACACAACAGAGCCACTGAACACACGACACAGTCACTGAACACACAACAGCCACTGAACACACAACAGAGTCAATGAACACACAACAGCCACTGAACACAAAACAGAGCCACTGGATACAAAACAGAGCCACTAAAACAACAGAGCCACTGGACACAACAGAGCCACTGAATACACAACACAGTCATTGAACACACAACAAAGCCACTGAACACACAACACGGCCACTGGACACACAACACAGCCACTGAACACACAACACAGCCACTGAACACACAACACAACCACTAAACACACAACAGTGTCACTGAACACACAACAGAGCCACTGAACACACAACACAGTCACTGGATACACAACAGAGCCACTGGATACTAAATACAGCCACTGGATACACAACAGAGCCCCTGAACACAAAACACAGCCACTGAACACACAACACAGTCACTGGATACACAACAGAGCCACTGAACACACAACACAGTCACTGGATACACAACAGAGCCACTGGATGCACAACAGAGCCACTGGATACACAACAGAGCCGCTGAGCACACAACACAGCCACTGAGCACACAACACAGTCACTGGATACACAACAGAGCCACTGAACACACAACACAGTCACTGGATACACAATAGAGCCACTGGATACTCAACACAGCCACTGAACACACAACACAGTCATTGAACACGCAACACAGCCACTGAACACATAACACAGTCACTGGTTACACAACAGAGCCACTGGATACACAACAGAGTTAATGAACACACAACACAATCACCGAACACACAACACAGTTATTGGACACACAGCAAAATCACTGAACACACAACACAATCACTGAACACAAAACACAGTCATTGGACTCACAACACAATCACTGAGCATACAACACAGTCATTGGACACACAACACAGTCAATGGACACACAACACAGTCACTGAACACAAAACAGCCACTGAACACACAACACAGTCATTGAACACACAACACAGTCACTGAACACACAACAGAGCCACTGAACACACGACACAGTCACTGAACACACAACAGCCACTGAACACACAACAGAGTCACTGAACACACAACAGTCACTGAACACAAAACAGAGCCAATGTATACAAAACAGAGCCACTGAAACAACAGAGCCACCGGACACAACAGAGCCACTGAATACACAACACAGTCATTGAACACACAACAATGCCACTGAACACACAACACGGCCAATGGACACACAACACAGCCACTGAACACACAACACAGCCACTGAACACACAACACAGCCACTGAGCACACAGCACAGTCACTGAACACAACATAATCACTGGACACAAAACACAGTCACTGAACACACAACACAGTCATTGGACACACAACACAGTCAATGGACACACAACACAGTCACTGAACACACAACACAGTCACTGAACACACAACAGTCACTGAACACACAACACAGTCACTGGACACACACAGTCACTGGACACACAACACAGTCACTGAACGCACAACAAAGTCACTGGACACACAACACAGTCACTGGACACACAACACAGTCACTGGACACACAACACAGTCACTGGACACACATCACAGTCACTGGACACACAACACAGTCACTGGACACACAACACTGTCACTGGACACCCAACACAGTCACAGGACACTCAACTCAGACACTGGACACACAACAGAGTCACTGGACACACAACACAGTCACTGAACACACAACACATTCACTGGACACACAACAGAGTCACTGGACACACAACACAGTCACTGGACACACAACACAGTCACTGGACACACAACACAGTCACTGGACACACAACACAGTCACTGAACACAAAACACCGTCACTGAACATACAACAGAGTCACTGAACACACAACACAACCACTGAACACACAACAGTGTCACTGAACACACAACAGAGCCACTGAACAAACAACACAGTCACTGGATACACAACAGAGCCACTGAACACACAAAACAGCCACTGAACACACAACACAGTCACTGGATACACGACTGAGCCACTGAACACACAACACAGTCACTGGATACACAACAGAGAGACTGGATGCCCAACAGAGCCACTGGGTACACAACAGAGCCACTTTACACGCAACACAGCCACTGAACACACAACACAGTCACTGGATACACAACAGAGGCACTGGATACTCAACACAGCCACTGAACACACAACACAGTCATTGAACACGCAACACAGCCATTGAACACATAACACAGTCGCTGGATACACAACAGAGCCACTGGATACACAACACAGTTACTGAGCACACAACTCAATCACCGAATACACAACACAGTCATTGGACACACAACACAATCACTGAACACACAACACAGCCACTGAACACATAACACAATCACTGGATACACAACAGAGCCACTGGATACACAACGCTGCCATTGAGCACACAACACAATCATTGAACACAAAGCACAGTCATTGGACACACAAAACAGCCAGTGGACACACAACACAGTCACTGAACACACAACAGCCACTGAACACACAACACAGTCGTTGAACACACAACAGAGTCACTGAACACACAACAGTCACTGAACACAAAACAGAGCAACTGGATACAAAACAGAGCCACTAAAACAACAGAGCCACTGGACACAACAGAGCCACTGAATACACAACACAGTTATTGAACACACAACAAAGCCACTGAACACACAACACGGCCACTGGACACACAACACAGCCACTGAACACACAACACAGCCACTGAACACACAAGACAGTCACTGAGCACACAGCACAGTCATTAAACACAAAACACAGTCACTGGGTAAACAACACAGTCCCTGAACACACAACACAGTCACTGAACACACAACAGAGCCACTGAACACACAACACAGTCACTGGATACACAACACAGTCACTGAACACACAACACAGTCACTGAACACACAACACCGTCACTGAACACACAACAGAGTCACTGAGCACACAACACAACCACTAAACACACAACAGTGTCACTGAACACACAACAGAGCCACTGAACACACAACACAGTCACTGGATACACAACACAGACACTGAACACACAACTCAGTCACTGAACACACAACACCGTCACTGAACACACAACAGAGTCACTGAGCACAAAACACAACCACTAAACACACAACAGTGTCACTGAACACACAACAGAGCCACTGAACACACAACACAGTCACTGAATACACGACAGAGCCACTGAACACACAACACAGTCACTGGATACACAACAGAGCCACTGGATGCACAACAGAGCCACTGGGTACGCAACAGAGGCACTGGATACTCAACACAGCCACTGAACACACAACACAGTCATTGAACACACAACACAGCTACTGAACACATAACACAGTCACTGGATACACAACAGCGCCACTGGATGCACAACACAGTTACTGAGCACACAACACAATCACCGAACACACAACACAGTCATTGGACACACAACACAATCACTGAACACACAACACAGCCACTGAACACATAACGCAGTCACTGGATACACAACAGAGCCACTGGATACACAACACAGCCACTGAGCACACAACACAATCACTGAACACGAAACACAGTCATTGGACACACAACACAATCACTGAGCATACAACACAGTCACTGGACACACAACACAGTCTGTGGACACACAACACAGACACTGAACACACTACAGCCACTGAACACACAACACAGTCATTGAACACACAACACAGTCACTGAACACACAACAGAGCCACTGAACACACGACACAGTCACTGAACACACAACAGCCACTGAACACACAACAGAGTCAATGAACACACAACAGCCACTGAACACAAAACAGAGCCACTGGATACAAAACAGAGCCACTAAAACAACAGAGCCACTGGACACAACAGAGCCACTGAATACACAACACAGTCATTGAACACACAACAAAGCCACTGAACACACAACACGGCCACTGGACACACAACACAGCCACTGAACACACAACACAGCCACTGAACACACAAGACAGTCACTGAGCACACAGCAGAGTCACTGAACTCAACATAATCACTGGACACAAAACACAGTCATTGGACTCACAACACAGTCAATGGACACACAACACAGTCACTGAACACACAACACAGTCACTGAACACACAACACAGTCACTGGACACACAACACAGTCACTGGACACACACAGTCACTGGACACACTACACAGTCACTGAACGCACAACAAAGTCACTTGACACACAACACAGTCATTGGACACACAACACAGTCACTGGACACACAACAGAGTCACTGGACACACATCACAGTCACTGGACACACAACACAGACAGTGGACACACAACACTGTCACTGGACACACAATACAGTCACTGGACACACAACTCAGACACTGGACACACAACACAGTCACTGGACACACAACACAGTCACGGAACACGCAGCACAGTCTCTGGACACACAACAGAGTCAATGGACACACAACACAGTCACTGGACACACAACACAGTCATTGGACACACTACACAGTCACTTGACACACAACACAGTAACTAAACACACAACACAGTAACTGAACACACAACACAGTAACTAAATATACAACACAGTAACTAAACACACAACACAGCCATTGAACACACAACACAGTCACTGAACACAAAACACAGTCACTGGATAAACAACACAGCCACTGAACACACAACACAGTCACTGAACACACAAGAGAGCCACTGAACACACAACACAGTCACTGGATACACAACACAGTCACTGAACGCACAACACAGTCACTGAACACAAAACACAGTCACTGAACACACAACAGAGCCACTGAACACACAACACAGTCACTGAACACAAAACACCGTCACTGAACACACAACAGAGTCACTGAACACACAACACAACCACTAAACACACAACAGTGTCACTGAACACACAACAGAGCCACTGAACACACAACGAAGTCACTGGATACACAACAGAGCCACTGGATACTAAATAGAACAACTGGATACACAACAGAGCCACTGAACACACAACACAGCCACTGAACACACAACACAGTCACTGAATACACGACAGAGCCACTGAACACACAACACAGCCTCTGGATACACAACAGAGCCACTGGATGCACAACAGAGCCACTGGGAACACAACAGAGGCACTGGATGCTCAACACAGCCACTGAACACACAACACAGTCATTGAACACACAACACAGCCACTGAACACATAACACATGTCACTGGATACACAACAGAGCCACTGGATACACAACACAGTTACTGAGCCCACAACACAATCACCGAACACACAACACAGTCATTGGACACACAACACAATCACTGAACACACAACACAGCCACTGAACACATGACACAGTCACTGGATACACAACAGAGCCACTGGAAACACAACAGAGCCACTGAGCACACAACACAATCACTGGACACAAAACACAGTCTGTAGACACACAACACAGTCATTGAACACACATCACAATCATTAGACACACAACACAGCCACTAGACACGCAACACAGTCACTAGACACACAACACAGTCACTGGACACACAACACAGTCACTGAACACACAACAGCCACTGAACATAGAACACAGTCACTGAGCACACAACACAGTCACTGAACACGCAACACAGTCACTGGATACACAACAGATCCACCGGATACACAACAGAGCCACTGGATTCACAACAGACCCACTATACAGAGCCATTAGACAAAACAGAGCCACTGAACACACAACACAGTCACTGAACACACAACACAGCCACTGAACACAAAACAGTCATTGAACGCACAACATAGCCACTGAACACACAGTACAGTCATTGAACACAAAACACCGTCTCTGAACACACAACTGAGTCACTGAACACACAACACAACCATTAAACACACAACAGTGTCACTGAACACACAACAGAGCCACTGAACACACATCGCAGTCACTGGATACACAACAGAGCCACTGGATACTAAATAGAACAACTGGATACACAACAGAGCCACTGTACACACAACACAGCCACTGAACACACAACACAGTCACTGAATACACGACAGAGCCACTGAACACACAACACAGCCTCTGGATACACAACAGAGCCACTGGATACACAAAAGAGCCACTGGATACACAACACAGCCAATGAGCACACAACACAATCACTGAACACACAACACAGTCATTGGACACACAATACAATCACTGGACACACAACACAGGCACTGAACGAATAACACAGTCACTGAACACACAACAGCCACTGAACACTCAACAGTCACTGGACACACAACACAGTCACTGAACACATCCACACAGTCACTAAACACACAACACAGGCACTGAACACACATCACAGTCACTTGATACACAAAAGAGCCACTGGATACACAACACAGCCAATGAGCACACAACACAATCACTGTACACACAACACAGTCATTGGACACACAATACAGTCACTGGACACACAACACAGTCACTGGACACACATCACAGTCGCTGGACACACAACACAATCACTGGACACACAACAGTCACTGGACACACAACAGAGTCACAGGACACACAACTCAGACACTGGACACACAACACAGTCAGTGGAAACACAACACAGTCACTGAACATACAACACATTCACTGGACAGACAACAGAGTCACTGGAAACACAACACAGTCACTGGACACTCAACACAGTCACTGGACACACAACACAGTCACTGAACACACAACACAGTAACCAAATATACAACACAGTAACTAAACACACAACACAGCCATTGAACACACAACACAGTCACTGAACACAAAACACAGTCACTGGATAAACAACACAGTCACTGAACACACAACACAGTCACTGAACACACAAGAGAGCCACTGAACACACAACACAGTCACTGTATACACAACACAGTCACTGAACACACAACTCAGTCACTGAACACAAAACACAGTCACTGAACACACAACAGAGCGACTGAACACACAACACAGTCACTGAACACAAAACACCGTCACTGAACACACAACAGAGTCACTGAACACACAACACAACCACTAAACACACAACAGTGTCATTGAACACACAACAGAGCCACTGAACACACAACGCAGTCACTGGATACACAACAGAGCCACTGGATACTAAGTAGAACAACTGGATACACAACAGAACCACTGAACACACAACACAGCCACTGAACACACAACACAGTCACTGAATACACGACAGAGCCACTGAACACTCAACACAGCCTCTGGATACACAAAAGAGCCACTGGATGCACTACAGAGCCACTGGGTACACAACTGATGCACTGGATACTCAACACAGGCACTGAACACACAACACAGTCATTGAACACACAACACAGCCACTGAACACATGTCACTGGATACACAACAGAGCCACTGGATACACAACACAGTTACTGAGTACACAACACAATCACCGAACACACAACACAATCACTCAACACACAACACAGCCACTGAACACATAACACAGTCACTGGATACACAACAGAGCCACTGGATACACAACAGAGCCACTGAGTACACAGCACAATCACTGAACACGAAACACAGTCATTGGACACAAAACACAATCACTTGGCATACAACACAGTCACTGGACACACAACACAGTCTGTGGACACACAACACAGTCACTGAACACACAACAGCCACTGAATCACACAACACCGTCATGAACACACAACACAGTCACTGAACACACAACAAAGCCACTGAACACACGACAGACACTGAACACACAACAGCCACTGAACACACAACACAGTCACTGGGCACACAACACAGTCACTGAACACATAACACAGTCACTGAACACACAACACAGTCATTGAACAAACAACACAGTCACTGAACACACAACAAAGCCACTGAACACACAACACAGCCACTGAACACACAAGACAGTCACTGAGAACACAGCACAGTCATTAAACACAAAACACAGTCACTGGATAAACAACACAGTCACTGAACACACAACACAGTCACTGAACACACAACAGAGCCACTGAACACACAACACAGTCACTGGATACACAACACAGTCACTGAACACACAACACAGTCACTGAACACACAACTCCGTCACTGAACACACAACAGAGTCACTGAGCACACAACACAACCACTAAACACACAACAGTGTCACTGAACACACAACAGAGCCACTGAACACACAACACAGTCACTGGACACACACCAGAGCCACTGGATACTAAATAGAGCAACTGGAAACACAACAGAGCCACTGAACACACAACACAGTCACTGAATACACGACAGAGCCACTGAACACACAACACAGTCACTGGATACACAACAGAGCCACTGGATGCACAACAGAGCCACTGGGTACGCAACAGAGGCACTGGATACTCAACACAGCCACTGAACACACAACACAGTGATTGAACACACAGCACAGCTACTGAACACATAACACAGTCACTGGATACACAACAGCGCCACTGGATACACAACACAGTTACTGAGCACACAACACAATCACCGAACACTCAACACAGTCATTGGACACACAACACAATCACTGAACACACAACACAACCACTGAACACATAACGCAGTCACTGGATACACAACAGAGCCACTGGATACACAACACAGCCACTGAGCACACAACACAATCACTGAACACGAAACACAGTCATTGGACACACAACACAATCACTGAGCATACAACACAGTCACTGGACACACAACACAGTCTGTGGGCACACAACACAGACACTGAACACACAACAGCCATTGAACACACAACACAGTCATTGAACACACAACACAGTCACTGAACACACAACAGAGCCACTGAACACACGACACAGTCACTAAACACACAACAGCCACTGAACACACAACAGAGTCACTGAACACACAACAGCCACAGAACACAAAACAGAGCCACTGGATACAAAACAGAGCCACTAAAACAACAGAGCCACAGGACACAACAGAGCCACTGAATACACAACACAGTCATTGAACACACAACAAAGCCACTGAACACACAACACGGCCACTGGACACACAAGACAGTCACTGAGCACACAGCACAGTCACTGAACTCAAAACAATCACTGGACACAAAACACAGCCACTGAACACACAACACAGTCACTGAACACACAACAGAGTCACTGAACGCACAACAAAGTCACTTGACACACAACACAGTCACTGGACACACAACACAGTCACTGGACACACAACAGAGTCACTGGACACACATCACAGTCACTGGACACACAACTCAGACACTGGACACACAACAGTCACTGGACACACAACACAGTCACGGAACACGCAACACAGTCTCTGGACACACAACAGAGTCAATGGACACACAATACAGTCACTGGACACACAACACAGTCACTGGACACACAACACAGTCACTGGACACACAACACAGTAACTAAACACACAACACAGTAACTAAACACACAATACAGCCATTGAACACACAACACAGTCACTGAACACAAAACACAGTCTCTGGATAAACAACACAGTCACTGAACACACAACACAGTCACTGAACACACAAGAGAGCCACTGAACACACAACACAGTCACTGGATACACAACACAGTCACTGAACGCACAACACAGTCACTGAACACAAAACACAGTCACTGAACACACAACAGAGCCACTGAACACACAACACAGTCACTGAACACAAAACACCGTCACTGAATACACAACTGTCACTGAACACACAACACAACCACTGAACACACATCAGTGTCACTGAACACTCAACAGAGCCACTGAACACACAACGCAGTCACTGGATACACAACAGAGCCACTGGATACTAAATAGAGCAACTGGATACACAACAGAGCCACTGAACACACAACACAGCCACTGAACACACAACACAGTCACTGAATACACGACAGAGCCACTGAACACACAACACAGCCTCTGGATACACAACAGAGCCACTGGATGCACAACAGAGCCACTGGGTACACAACAGAGGCACTGGATACTCAACACAGCCACTGAACACACAACACAGTCATTGAACACACAACACAGCCACTGAACACATAACACATGTCACTGGATACACAACAGAGCCACTGGATACACAACACAGTTACTGAGCCCACAACACAATCACCGAACACACAAAACAGTCATTGGACACACAACACAATCACTGAACACACAACACAGCCACTGAACACATAACACAGTCACTGGATACACAACAGAGCCACTGGATACACAACACAGCCACTGAGCACAAAACACAATCACTGAACACGAAACACAGTCATTGGACACACAACACAATCACTTAGCATACAACACAGTCACTGGACACACAACACAGTCTGTGGACACACAACACAGTCACTGAACACACAACAGCCACTGAACACACAACACCGTCATGAACACACAACACAGTCACTGAACACACAACAAAGCCACTGAACACACGACAGTAACTGAACACACAACAGCCACTGAACACACAACACAGTCACTCGACACACAACACAGTCACTGAACACATAACACAGTCACTGAACACACAACACTGTCATTGAACACACAACACAGTCACTGAACACACAACTAAGACACTGAACACTCAACACAGTCACTGAACACAGAACACAGTCACTGAACACACTACACAGTCACTGGACACAACAGAGTCACTGAACATACAACACAGTCAATAAACACACAACACAGTCTCTGGACACACAGCACAGTCACTGGAAACAACACAGTCACTGGAGACTCAACGCAGTCACTGGTCACACATCAGAGTCAATGGACACACATCACAGACACTGGACACACGACACAGCCACTGGACACACAACACAGTCACTGAACACACAACACAGTCACTGGACACAAAACACAGTCGCTGGACACAAAACACAGTCACTGGACACACAACACAGTAACTGGACACACAACCCAGTAACTAAACACACAAAACAGTAACTAAACACAAAACACAGCAACTAACTACACAACACAGTGACTAACCACACAACACAGCCATTGAACACTCAACACAGTCACTGAACGCACAACACAGTCACTGAACACACAACAGAGCCACTGAACACACAACACAGTCACTGTATACACAACACAATCACTGAACACACAACACAGTCACTGAACACACAACACAGTCACTGAACACACAACAAAGTCACTGAACACACAACGCAGTCACTGGACACACAACAGAGTCACTACACACACAACACAGACACTGGACACACAACACAGCCACTGGACACACTACACAGTCACTGAACACACAACACAGTCATTGGACACACAACCCAGTAACTAAACACACAACACAGTAACTAAACACTCAACTCAGTAACTAACTACACAACACAGTAACTAAACACACAACACAGCCATTGAACACACAACACAGTCCCTGAACACGCAACACAGTCAGTGGGTACACAACAGTCACTGAACACACAGCACAGTCATTGAACACACAGCACAGTCACTGAACACACAACACAGTTACTGAACACACAACAGTGCCACTGAACACACAACACAGACACTGAACACACAACACACTTACTGAACACACAACAGTGCCACTGAACACACAACAGAGCCACTGAACACAAAACACAGTCACTGGATACACAACTCAGTCACTGAACACACAACACAGTCACTGAACACACAACACAGTTACTGAACACACAACAGTGCCACTGAACACACAACACAGACACTGAACACACAACACAGTCACTGAACACACAACAGTGTCACTGAACACACAACAGAGCCACTGTACGCACAACACAGTCACTGGATACACAACAGAGGCACTGGATACACAATAGAGCCACTGGATACACAACAGAGCCACTGAACACACAACACAATCACTGGATACACAACAGAGCTACTGAACACACAACAGTGCCACTGAACACACAACACAGACACTGAACACACAACACAGTCACTGAACACTCAACTGTGTCACTGAACACACAACACAGCCACTGAACACACAACACAGACACTGGATACACAACAGAGCCACTTAACGCAAAACACAGTCATTGGATACACAACAGAGCCACTGGATACACAACACAGTTACTGAGCATACAACACAATCACTGGACACACAACACAGTCACTGAACACACAACACAGTCACTGAACACACAACACAGCCACTGAACACACAACACAGTAACTGGATACACAACAGAGCCACTGGATACACAACACAGTCACTGAGCACACAATACAATCACTGAACACACAACAGAGTCACTGGACACACAACACAATCACTGAACACACAACACAGTCATTGGACACACAACACAATCACTGGACACACAACACAGTCACTGAACACACAACAAAGCCACTGAACACACAACACAGCCTCTGAACACACAACACAGTCACTGAACACACAACACAGTTAATGGACACACAAAACAATCACTGAACACACAACACAGTCACTGAACACACAATACAGGCACGGAACACACAACACCGCTACTGAACACACAGTACAATCACTGAAGACAGAACACAGTCATTGGACACAAAGCACAATCACTGAACACACAACACAGTGATTGGACACACAACACAATCACTGGACACACAACACAGTCACTGAACACACAACACAGGCACTGAACACACAACACAGCCACTGAACACACAACACAGACACTGGATACACAACAGAGCCACTTAACGCAAAACACAGTCATTGGATACACAACAGAGCCACTGGATACACAACACAGTTACTGAGCATACAACACAATCACTGGACACACAACACAGTCACTGAACACACAACACAGTCACTTAACACACAACACAGGCACTGAACACACAACACAGCCACTTAACACACAACACAGTCACAGGACACACAACACAGTCACTGAACACACAACACAGTCACTGGACACACAACACAGTCACTGAATACACATCACAGTCACTGGACACACAACACAGTCACTGGACACACAACACAGTCACTGGACACACAACAGTGTCACAGGACACACAACTCAGACACTGGACACACAACACAGTCAGTGGACACACAACACAGACACTGAACATACAACACAGTCACTGGACACACAACGGAGTCACTGGAAACACAACACAGTCACTGGACACTCAACACAGTCACTGGACACACAACACAGTCACTGGACTCACAACACAGTAACTAAATTCTCAACACAGTAACTAAACACACAACACAGTAAATAAATATGCAACACAGTAACTAAACACACAACACAGCCATTGAACACAAAACACAGTCACTGAACACACAACACTGTCACTGGATACACAACACAGTCACTGAACACACAACACAGTCACTGAACACACAACAGAGCCACTGAACACACAACGCAGTCACTGGATACACAACACAGTCACTGAACATACAACACAGTCATTGAACACACAACACAGTCATTGAGCACACAACAGAGCCACTGAACACACAGCACAACCACTAAACACACAGAAGTGTCACTGAACACACAACAGAGCCACTGAACACACAACACAGTCACTGGATACACAACAGATCCACTGGACACTAAATACAGCCACTGGATACACAACAGAGCCACTGAACACACAACACAGCCACTGAACACACAACACAGTCACTGGATACACAACAGAGCCACTGAACACACAACACAGTCACTGGATACACCACAGAGCCACTGGATTCACAACAGAGCCACTGGATACGCAACAGAGCGACTGAACACACAACACAGCCACTGAACACACAACACAGCCACTGGATACTCAACAGAGCCACTGAACACACATAACAGTCACTGGATACACAACAGAGAAACTGGATACTCAACACAGCCACTGAATACACAACACAGTCATTGAACACACAACACAGCCACTGAACACATAACACAGTCAATGGATACACAACAGAGCCACTGGATACACAACACAGTTACTGAGCACACAACACAATCACCGAACACACAACACAGTCATTGGACACACAACACAATCACTGAACACACAACACAGCCACTGAACACACAACACAGCCACTGGATACACAACACAGCCACTGAACACACATAACAGTCACTGGATACAAAACAGAGAAACTGGATACTCAACACAGCCACTGAATACACAACACAGTCATTGAACACACAACACAGCCACTGAACACATAACACAGTCACTGGATACACAACAGAGCCACTGGATACACAACACAGTTACTGAGCACACAACACAATCACCGAACACACAACACAGTCATTGGACACACAACACAATCACTGAACACACAACACAGCCACTGAACACATAACACAGTCACTGGATACGCATCAGAGCCACTGGATACACAACACAGCCACTGAGCACACAACACAATCACTGAACACAAAACACAGTCATTTTACACACAACACAATCACAGAGCATACAACACAGTCATTGGACACACAACAGTCTTTGGACACACAACACAGTCACTGAACACACAACAGCCACTGAACACACAACACAGTCATTGAACACACAACACAGTCACTGAACACATAACAGAGCCACTGAACACACGACACAGTCACTGAACACACAACAGCCACGGAACACACAACACAGTCACTGGACACACAACAAAGTCACTGAACACATAACACAGTCACTGAACACACAACACAGTCATTGAACACACAACACAGTCACTGAACACACACCAGAGCCACTGAACACACGACACAGTCACTGAACACACAACAGCCACTGAGCACACAACACAGTCACTGGATACACAACACAGTCACTGAACACATAACACAGTCACTGAACACACAACACAGTCAGTGGATACACAACACAGTCACTGAACACACAACACAGTCACTGAACACACAACGCAGTCACTGAACACACAACTCAGCCAATAAACACACAACACAGACACTGAACACACAACACAGTCACTGGACACAACACAGTCACTGGACTCACAACACAGTCACTGGACACACAACACAGTCACTGGACACACAACAGAGTCACTGGACACACAACACAGACACTGGACACACAACACGGCCACTGGACACACAACACAGTCACTGAACACACAACACAGTCACTGAACACACAACACAGTCAGTTGATACACAACACAGTCACTGGATACACAACACAGTCACTGAACACACAACACAGTCACTGAACACACAACACAGTCACTGAACACACAACAGTGCCACTGAAAACACAACACAGATATTGAACACACAACACAGTCACTGAACACACAACAGTGTCACTGAACACACAACAGAGCCACTGAACACACAACACAGACACTGGATACACAACAGAGCCACTGGATACACAATAGAGCCACTGGATACACAACAGAGCCACTGAACACACAACACAGTCACTGGATACACAAAAGAGCCACTGGATACACAATAGAGCCACTGAACACACAACACAGTCACTGAACACACAACACAGTCACTGAACGCACAACACAGTCACTGGACACACAACACAGTCACTGAACACACAACACAGACACTGAACACACATCACAATCATTAGACACACAACACAGCCACTAGACACACAACACAGTCACTAGACACTCAACACAGTCACTGGACACACAACACAGTCACTGATCACACTACACAGTCATTGAACACACAACACAGTCATTGAACACACAACACAGTCACTGGATGCACAACAGAGCCACTGGATACACAATAGAAACAATATACAGAGCCACTGGACAAAACAGAGCCATTGAACACACAACACAGTCACTGAACATACAACACAGCCACTGAACACACAGTACAGTCATTGAACACAAAAGTTTGTTTTCTGCTTATCCCAACACAGTCACTGAACACACAACAGCCACTGAACACATCCACACAGTCACTAACCACACAACACAGGCATTGAACACACAACACAGCCACTGAACACACATCACAGTCACTGGATACACAAAAGAGCCACTGGATACACAACACAGCCAGTGAGCACACAACACAATCACTGAACACACGACACAGTCATTGGACACACAATACAATCACTGGACACACAACACAAGCACTGAACTCACAACACAGCCACTGAACACACAACACAGGCTGTGAACACACAACGCAGCCTCTGAACACACAACACAGTCACTGAACACACAACACAGTCATTGGACACACAACACAATCACTGAACACACAACAGAGTCACTGAACACAAAACACAACCACTGAGCACACAATACAATCACTGAACACACAACACAGTCATTGGACACACAGCACAATCACTGAACACACAACACAGTGATTGGACACACAACACAATCACTGGACACACAACACAGTCACTGAACACACAACACAGGCACTGAACACACAACACAGCCACTGAGCACACAATACAATCACTGAACACACAACACAGTCATTGGACACACAACACAATCACTGAACACACAACACAGTCATTTGACACCCAACACAATCACTGGACACACAAAGCAGTCACTGAACACACAACACAGGCACTGAACACACAACACTGCCAATGAACACACAACACAGTCACTGAACACACAACACAGTCACTGAACACACAACACAGTCACTGAACACACATCACAATCATTAGACACACAACACAGCCACTAGACACACAACACAGTCACTAGACACACTACACAGTCACTGGACACACAACACAGTCACTGAACGCACAACACAGTCACTGGACACACAACACAGTCACTGAACACACAACACAGACACTGAACACACATCACAATCATTAGACACACAACACAGCCACTAGACACACAACACAGTCACTAGACACTCAACACAGTCACTGGACACACAACACAGTCACTGATCACACTACACAGTCATTGAACACACAACACAGTCATTGAACACACAACACAGTCACTGAACGCACAACACAGTCACTGGACACACAACACAGTCACTGAACACACAACACAGACACTGAACACACATCACAATCATTAGACACACAACACAGCCACTAGACACACAACACAGTCACTAGACACTCAACACAGTCACTGGACACACAACACAGTCACTGATCACACTACACAGTCATTGAACACACAACACAGTCATTGAACACACAACACAGTCACTGGATGCACAACAGAGCCACTGGATACACAATAGAAACAATATACAGAGCCACTGGACAAAACAGAGCCATTGAACACACAACACAGTCACTGAACATACAACACAGCCACTGAACACACAGTACAGTCATTGAACACAAAAGTTTGTTTTCTGCTTATCCCAACACAGTCACTGAACACACAACAGCCACTGAACACATCCACACAGTCACTAACCACACAACACAGGCATTGAACACACAACACAGCCACTGAACACACATCACAGTCACTGGATACACAAAAGAGCCACTGGATACACAACACAGCCAGTGAGCACACAACACAATCACTGAACACACGACACAGTCATTGGACACACAATACAATCACTGGACACACAACACAAGCACTGAACTCACAACACAGCCACTGAACACACAACACAGGCTGTGAACACACAATGCAGCCTCTGAACACACAACACAGTCACTGAACACACAACACAGTCATTGGACACACAACACAATCACTGAACACACAACAGAGTCACTGAACACAAAACACAACCACTGAGCACACAATACAATCACTGAACACACAACACAGTCATTGGACACACAGCACAATCACTGAACACACAACACAGTGATTGGACACACAACACAATCACTGGACACACAACACAGTCACTGAACACACAACACAGGCACTGAACACACAACACAGCCACTGAGCACACAATACAATCACTGAACACACAACACAGTCATTGGACACACAACACAATCACTGAACACACAACACAGTCATTGGACACCCAACACAATCACTGGACACACAAAGCAGTCACTGAACACACAACACAGGCACTGAACACACAACACTGCCAATGAACACACAACACAGTCACTGAACACACAACACAGTCACTGAACACACAACACAGTCACTGAACACACATCACAATCATTAGACACACAACACAGCCACTAGACACACAACACAGTCACTAGACACACTACACAGTCACTGGACACACAACACAGTCACTGAACACACAACAGCCATTGAACATAGAACACAGTCACTGAGCACACAACACAGTCACTGAACACGCAACACAGTCACTGGATACAGAACAGATCCACCGGATACACAACAGAGCCACTGGATTCACAACAGACCCACTGTCCAGAGCCACTGGACAAAACAGAGCCACTGAACACACAACACAGTCACTGAACACACATCACAGCCACTGAACACAAAACAGTCATTGAACGCACAACATAGCCACTGAACACACAGTACAGTCATTGAACACAAAAATTTTGTTTTCTGCTTATCCCAACACAGTCAATGAACACACAACAGCCACTGAACACACAACACAGTCACTGGACACACAACACAGTCACTGAACACATCCACACCGTCACTAAACACACAACACAGGCACTGAACACACAACACAGCCACTGAACACACATCTCAATCACTGGATACACAAAAGAGCCACTGGATACACAACACAGCCAATGAGCACACAACACAATCACTGAACACACAACACAGTCATTGGACACACAATACAATCACTGGACACACAACACAGTCACTGAACACAAAACACAGTCACTGAACACACAACAGCCACTGAACACACAACACAGTCACTGGACACACAACACAGTCACTGAACACATCCACACAGTCACTAAACACACAACACAGGCACTGAACACACATCACAGTCACTTGATACACAAAAGAGCCACTGGATACACAACACAGCCAGTTAGCACACAACACAATCACTGAACACACAACACAGTCATTGGACACACAATACAATCACTGGACACACAACACAAGCACTGAACACACAACACAGCCACTGAACTGGACACACAACACAGTCAGTGGACACACATCACAGTCACTGAACATACAACACAGTCACTGGACACACAACAGAGTCACTGGAAACACAACAGAGTCACTGGACACTCAACACAGTCACTGGACACACAACACAGTCACTGGACACACAACACAGTAACTAAACACTCATTACAGTAACTAAACACACAACACAGTAAATAAATATACAACTTAGTAACAAAACACACAACACAGCCATTGAACACAAAACACAGTCATTGAACACACAACACAGTCACTGGATACACAACACAGTCACTGAGCACACAACACAATCACTGAACACACAACAGAGCCTCTGAACACACAACACAGTCACTGGGCACACAACACAGTCACTGAACACATCCACACAGTCACTAAACACACAACACAGGCACTGAACACACAACACAGCCACTGAAAACACATCACAGTCACTGGATACACAAAAGAGCCACTGGATACACAACACAGCCAGTTAGCACACAACACAATCACTGAACACACAACACAGTCATTGGACACACAATACAATCACTGGACACACAACACAAGCACTGAACACACAACACAACCACTGAAAACACACACACACATACACAAAAGAGCCACTCACTGAACACACAACACAGTCATTGGACACACAACACAATCACTGAACACACAATACAGTCACTGAACACAAAACACAACCACTGAGCACACAATACAATCACTGAACACACAACACAGTCATTGGACACACAGCACAATCACTGAACACACAACACAGTGATTGGACACACAACACAATCACTGGACACACAACACAGTCACTGAACACACAACACAGGCACTGAACACACAACACTGCCACTGAGCACACAATACAATCACTGAACACACAACACAGGCATTGGACACACAACACAATCACTGAACACACAACACAGTCATTGGACACACAACACACTCACAGAACACACAACACTGTCACAGAACACACAACACACTCACAGAACACACAACACTGTCACAGAACACACAACACACTCACAGAACACACAACACTGTCACAGAACACACAACACACTCACAGAACACATATCACAATCATTAGACACACAACACAGCCACTAGACACAGAACACAGTCACTAGACACAGAACACAGTCACTAGACACACAACACAGTCACTGGACACACAACACAGTCACTGAACACACAACAGCCACTGAACACACAACACAGTCACTGAGCACACAACACAGAAACTGAACACACAACACAGTCACTGGATACACAACAGATCCACTGGATACACAACAGAGCCACTGGATTCACAACAGACCCACTATACAGAGCCACTGGACAAAACAGAGCCACTGAACACACAACACAGTCACTGAACGCAAAACAGTCATTGAACGCACAACATAGCCACTGAACACACAGTACAGTCATTCAACACACAAAAGTTTGTTTTCTGCTTATCCCAACACAGTCAACGAACACACAACAGCCACTGAACACACAACACAGTCACTGGACACACAACACAGTCACTGAACACATCCACACAGTCACTAAACACACAACACAGGCACTGAACACACAACACAGCCACTGAACACACATCACAATCACTGGATACACAAAAGAGCCACTGGATACACAACACAGCCAATGAGCACACAACACAATTACTGAACACACAACACAGTCATTGGACACACAATACAATCACTGGACACACAACACAGGCACTGAACACACAACACAGTCACTGAACACACAACAGCCACTGAACACACAACACAGTCACTGGACACACAACACAGTCACTGAACACATCCACACAGTCACTAAACACACAACACAGGCACTGAACACACATCACAGTCACTGGATACACAAAAGAGCCACTGGATACAAAACACAGCCATAGAGCACACAACACAATCACTGAACACACAACACAGTCATTGGACACACAATACAATCACTGGACACACAACACAGGCACTGAACAAACAACACAGCCACTGAACACACAACACAGGCACTGAACACACAACACAGCCACTGGACACACAACACAGTCACTAGACACACAACAGTCACTAGACACACAGCACAGTCACTAGACGCACAACACAGTCACTAGACACACAACACATTCATTAGACACACAACACAGTCACTGAACACACAACACAGTCACTGGATACACAACAGACCCACTATACAGAGCCACTGGACAAAACAGAGCCACTGAACACACAACACAGTCACTGAACACACAACACAGCCACTGAACACAAAACACTCATTGAACACACAACACAGTCACTGAACACACAGTACAGTCATTGAACACACAACACAGTCATTGAACACTCAAAAGCTTGTTTTCTGCTTATCCCAACACAGCCACTGAACACACAACACAGTCACTGAACATATCCACACAGTCACTAAACACACAAAACAGGCACTGAACACACAACACTGCCACTGAACACACAACATAGTCACTGGATATACAACAGAGCAACTGGATACACAACACAGCCAATGAGCACCCAACACAATCACTGAACACACAACACAGTCATTGGACACACAACACAATCACTGGACACTCAACACAGGCACTGAACACACAACACAGCCACTGAACACACAACACAGTCACTGAACACACAACACAGTCACTGGACACACAACACAGTCACTAAACACACAATACAGTCACTAAACACACAACAGAGTCACTAAACACACAACACAATCACTGAACACACAACACAGTCATTGGACACACAACACAGTCACTGAACACACAACACAGTCACTGAACGCACAACACAGTCACTAGATACACATCACAGTCACTAGACTCACAACACAGTCACTAGACACACAACACAGTCACTAGACACACAACACAGTCATTAGACACACAACACAGCCACTAGACACACAACACAGTCACTGAACACACAACACAGTCACTGGATAAACAACAGAGCCACTGGATACAGGACAGAGCCACTGGATACACAACAAAGCCACTGGACAAAACAGAGCCACTGAACACACAACACAGTCACTGAACACACAACACAGCTACTGAACACAGAACAGTCATTGAACACACAACACAGCCACTGAACACACAACACAGGCATTGAACACACAACACAGTCACTGGACACACAACACAGTCACTGAACACACAACACAGTCACTAAACACACAACACAGTCACTAGACACACAACACAGTCACTAGACACTCAACAGCCACTGAACACGCAACTCAGTCACTGGATACACAACATAGCCACTGGATGCACAACATAGCCACTGTACAGAGCGACTGGACTCAACACAGCCACTGAACACACAACACAGTCACTGAACACACAACACACTGAACACAACACAGTCACTGAAAACACAACACAGTCACTGAACACGCAACTCAGTCACAGAACACACAACACAGCCACTGGACACACAACACAGTCACTGGACACAAAACACAGTCATTGAACACACAACACAGTCACTGGACATACAACACAGTCACTGAACACAAAAATCAGTCACTTGACACACAACACAGTCACTAGACACACAACACAGTCACTGGACACACAACACAGTAACTGAACAGACAACACAGTAACTAAACACTCAACACAGAAACTAAGTACACAAGACAGTAACTAAACACACAACACAGCCATTGAACACACAACACAGTCACGGAGCACACAACACAGTCACTGAACACACAACACAGTCACTTGATACACAACAGAGCCACTGGATACACAACAGAGCCACTGAATTCACAACAGACCCATTATACAGAGCCACTTGACAAAACAGAGCCACTGAACACAAAACAGTCATTGAACACACAAGACAGCCACTGTACACACGGCACAGTCATTTAACACACAACACAGTCATTGATCACACAAAAGTTTGTTTTCTGTTTATCCCAACACAGTCACTGAACACACAACAGCCACTGAACACACAACACAGTCACTGGACACACAACACAGTCACTGAAGACATCCACACAGTCACTAAACACACAACATAGACACTGAACACACAACACAGCCACAGAACACACAACACAGTCACTGGATACTCAACAGAGCCACTGGATACACAACACAGCCAATGAGCACTCATCACAATCGCTGAACACACAACACAGTCATTGGACACACAACACAATCACTGGACACACAACACAGGCACTGAACACGCAACACGGTCACTGGACACACAACTCAGTCACTAAACACACAATACAGTCACTAATCATACAACACAGTCACTAAACACACAACACAGTCACTGAACACACAACACAGTCACTGGACACACAATACAGTCACTGAACACACAACAAAGTCACTGAACACACAACACAGTCACTAGACACACAACACAGTCACTAGACACTCATCTCAGTCACTAGACACACAACACAGTCACTAGACACTCATCTCAGTCACTAGACACACAACACAGTCACTGAACGCACAACAGCCACTGAACACACAACACAGTCACTGAGCACACAACACAGTCACTGAACACACAATACAGTCACTGGATACACAACAGAGCCACTGGATACACAACAGAGCCACTGGATACACAACAGACCCACTATACAAAGCCACTGGACAAAACAGAGCCACTGAACACACAACACAGTCACTGAACACACAACACAGCCACTGAACACAAAACAGACATTGAACACACAACACAGCCACTGAACACACAGCACAGTCATTGAACACACAACACAGTCATTGAACACACAAAAGTTTGTTTTCTGCTTATCCCAACACAGTCACTGAACACACAACAGTCACTGAACACACAACACAGTCACTGGACACACAACACAGTCACTGAACACATCCACACAGTCACTAAACACACAACATAGGCACTGAACACACAACACAGCCACTGAACACACAACACAGTCACTGGATACACAAGAGAGCCACTGGATACGCAACACAGCCAATGATCACACAACACAATCACTGAACACACAACACAGTCATTGGACACACAACACAATCACTGGACACACAACACAGGCACTGAACACACAACACTGTCACAGAACACACAACACTGTCACAGAACACACAACACTGTCACAGAACACACAACACTGTCACAGAACACACAACACTGTCACAGAACACACAACACTGTCACAGAACACACAACACTGTCACAGAACACACAACACTGTCACAGAACACACAACACAGTCACTAGACACACAGCACAGTCACTAGACACACAACACAGTCACTAGACTCACAACACAGTCAATAGACACACAACACAGTCACTAGACACACAGCACAGTCACTGAACACACAACAGCCACTGAACACACAACACAGTCACTGAGCACACAACGCAGTCGCTGAACACACAACACAGTCACTGGATACACAACAGAGCCACTGGATACACAACAGAGCCACTGGATACACAACAGAGCCACTGGATACTCAACAGAGCCACTGGACAAAACAGAGCCACTGAACACACAACACAGTCACTGAACACACAGCACAGCCACTGAACTAAACAGTCATTGAACACACAACGCAGCCTCTGAACACACAACACAGTCATTGAACACACAACTCAGTCACTGATCACACAACAGCCACTGAACACACAACAGAGTCACTGGACACACAACAAAGTCACTGAACACACAACTCAGTCACTGATCACACAACAGTCACTAAACACACAACACAGTCACTAGACACACAACACAGTTACTAGACACACAACAGCCACTGAACACACAACACAGTCACTGGATACACAACATAGCCACTTGACACACAACATAGCCACTATACAGAGCCACTGGACACAACACAGCCACTGAACACACAACACAGTCACTGAACACACAACACACTGAACACAACACAGTCACTGAACACACAACTCAGTCACTGAACACACAACACAGTCACTGAACACACAACACAACAACTGGACACACAACACACTCACTGGACACACAACACAATCATTGAACACACAACACAGCCACTGGACACACAACACAGCCACTGAGCCCACAACAGAGTCACTGAACACACAACACAGTCAATGGACACACAACACAGTCACTGAACACACAACACTGTCACTGGACACACAACACAGTCACTGGACACACAGCACAGTCACTGGACACACAACACAGTCACTGGACACACAACACAGTCACTGGACACACAAGACAGTCACTGGACACACAACACAGTTTGTAGATGAATGGTTCAGAGAACCGACATGTTGTTAAATTAGACACTTGTGCAACTCAATAAAGATACCCAAGAGTTACACACGTGTCTAATTTTTATACACACAACACAGTCACTGGACTCACAACAGTCACTGAACACACAACACAGTCACTGGACACACAACACAGTCACTGGACTCACAACAGTCACTGAACACACAACACAGTCACTGGACACACAACACAGTCACTGAACACACAACACAGTCACTGGACACACAGCACAGTCACTGGACACACAACACAGTCACTGGACACACAACACAGTCACTGGACATACAACACAGTCACTGGACACACAACACAGTCACTGGACACACAACACAGTCACTGGACACACAACACAGTCACTAGACATACAACACAGTCACTGGACACACAACACAGCCACTGGACACACAACACAGTCACTGGACACACAACACAGTCACTGGACATACAACACAGCCACTGGACACACAACACAGTCACTGGACACACAACACAGTCACTGGACACACAACACAGCCACTGGACACACAACACAGTCACTGGACACACAACACAGTCACTGGACACACAACAGTCACTGGACATACAACACTGCCACTGGACATATATAGCAACCCCTGAATGGGTCACAATGTATATAATGTATATTATCTCTTCATATAATTTTATATTGATTATATTTTTGATATTAGCTAAATCGTAAATATATTGCTTCATATTATTATTTGACTTAGTTATATTATTAAGTAGGATGTAACATTTATATATTATTCAGTGGTCATTGTTTGAGAGAGTTAAGTAGCTGACAACATTGTCTAACTACTGTAATTATCGCTCCGCTCATTTCGTTGCCGGCTTCTCTGTAGTTGCTGGGCAGCAGCAGTTCACGGAGAGTCACGTGATCAGGATGGGGTGATCACACCTCATTAGGAGTGAGAGTCTGCATGGCCTGTGCTCCTTCTTGTCTGTTTGACGTGCCTTCCAACAAGACGTGCGTCTCCAGCTCTCCCTTGCTGGCCCTTGTTGGAAGATCATCTCTGTCGCTTTCTTGTTGTTGGTTCTGTGTAACTCTGTTTACAGAACGTAGGTTAGACTTAGTGATTTTCGACGTTGTACTGAGGTTGTGTGTCACATAGACACTCTGAGAAACTCAGGTCCTGAGCTGTAGCTTGTGACCTAACTTGTACTGGTATCTGTGTACTGTCACAGTTGGGGATTTTCTAATGCTGAACTTAGATTCAGTAGTATGGGAGGTTTGTGACTTTTGTGGAGGATCTGCAGATGGTCCCTTAGTGTAGTTACATTATGTCCTTGTTCCTGATTGTGTTTCTGTTGCTTGTTATATTGCTGTTCTGCTTATCAGTCGTTTTATTGTTCAAGCAAGCTGTTCTGATTGCCACGTGGGTCAAGTACTTGTATATATTTGTATTATGTTATTAAATGTTAACAATGTACCAGACGGTACTTAAAAGCCATAAAGATGTGATATGTGCCTTCAGCACAATACTACTGTACACCAGAGAAGTGTAGCAACTTGTATCCTATATTATATTCAATTGATTACTTTAATTTACTATGATCTTATACACCTATACAACTTTATTGTTATTAATAAACTTATTAAAATGTTAATTTCTCTAGTTAGTAGCCTACCAGTTGTAATCCTGAAGCACTATTGAATCTTACTAAATTCTAATGGATAATTGGACAAGGATACTGACTACTTGCTACAAAAACCCAGTAACAGGCTGGATGCTAGAAGGGCAATCCTTTCTAGTATTACCTGGAGATCTCTATGCTTATTAGAAATCGCGTTTTTTGTAACAACATACAACAAAGGGACTGGATACACAACACAGCCACTGGACACACAACAGAGCCACTAGATATACAACAGAGCCACTAGACATACAACACTGCCACTAGACGTACAACAGAGCGACTGGGCACAACACACCCAGACATACAACAGAGCGAGTGGATACACAATACAACCACTGGACACAACACAGCTACTGAACACACAATACAACCACTGGACACAACACAACCACTGGATACACAACACAGCCACTGGATACACAGCACAGCCACTGGATACAATACAGCCACTGAACACAACACAGCCACTGGGCACACAACACAGCCACAGGACACAAGACAGCCACTGGATAAACAACAAAGCCACTGGATACACAACAGAGCCACTGGATACACAACAGAGCCACTGGACACACAACACAGCCAATGGACACAGCAGAGCCACTAGACATACAACAGAGCGAGTGGATACACAATACAGCCACTGTACACACAACACATCCAATGGACACAACACAGCCACTGGATACACAACACAGCCACTGGACACACAACACAGCCGCTGGACACAATACAGCTACTGGATACACAATACAGCCACTGGATACACAAAGCCACTGGATACACAATACAGCCACTAGACACACAATACAGCTACTGGATACACAACACAGCCACTGAATACACAACACAGCCACTGGATACAGTACAGCCACTGAACGCAACACAGCCACTGGGCACACAACACAGTCACTGGATACACAACACAGCCACTGGATACATAACAGAGCCACTGGACATACAACACAGTCACTGGACATAACACAGCAACTGGGCACATAACACAGCCACTGGACAAGGAACAGAGCCACTGGACACAAAACACAGCCACTAGGCATACAACAGAGCCACTGGACACACATCCACTGAACACAAAACACAGCCATTGGACACAACACAGCCACTGGACATAACACAGCCACTATACATACAATAGAGCCACTGCACACAACACAACCACTGAATGCACAACACAGCCACTGGACACAACACAGCCACTAGACATACAACAGAGCCACTGGACGCAGCACAGCCAATAGACATACAACAGAGCCACTGGATACACAACACAGCCACTGGACACACAATATAGCCACTGGACACAACACAGCCACTGGACATACAACAGAGGCACTGGATACACAGCACAGCCACTGGACACACAATATTGCCACTGGACACACAACACAACCACTGGACACACAACACAACCACTGGACACACAACACAGCCACTTGTTACACAACACAGCAACTGGACACACAACACAGCCACTGGACATACAGCAGTCACTGGATACACAGCACAGCCACTGGACACACAACACAGCGACTGGGTACGCAACACAGCCACTTGACACACAACACAGCCACTGGACATACAACAGGGCCACTGGATACACAACACAGCCACTGGACACACAACACAGCCACTGGACACACAACACAGCCACTGGATGCGCAACAGAGCCACTGGACACACAACACAGACACTGGACACACAACACAGCCACTGGAAACACAACACAGCCACTGGACACACAACACAGCCATTGGACATACAAAAGGGCCACTGGACACACAACACAGTCACTGGATACACAACACAGTCACTGGACACAACACAGCCACTGGATACACAACACAGCCACTGGACATACAACAGAGCCACTGGATACACAACACAGCCACTGGACACAAAACACAGCCACTAGACACAACACAGCCACTGGACACAACACAGCCACAGCACACACAACACAGCCAGTGGATACGCAACAGAGCCACTGGACACACAACACAGCCACTGGATACACAATACAGCCACTGGACACACAACACAGCCACTGGACACACAACACAGCCACTGGACATACAACACGGCCACTGGACACACAACACAGCCACTGGACACACAACACAGCCACTGGACACACAACACAGCCACTGGATACGCAACAGAGCCACTGGACACACAACACAGCCACTGGATACACAATACAGCCACTGGAAACAAAACACAGCCACTGGACACACAACACAGCCACTGGACATACAACAGGTCCACTGGATACACAACACAGCCACTGGACACACAACACAGCCATTGGATACACAAAGCAGCTACTGGACACACAACACAGCCACTGGACACACAACACAGACACTGGATACGCAACAGAACCACTGGACACAACACAGCAACTGGATACACAATACAGCCACTGGACACACAACACAGCCACTGGACACACAACACAGCCACTGGACATACAACAGATCCACTGGATACACAACACAGCCACTGGACACACAACACAGCCACTGGACACACAACACAGCCACTGGACACACAACACAGCCACTGGACATACAACAGATCCAATGAATACACAACACAGCCACTGGACACACAACACAGCCACTGGACACACAACACTGCCACTGGACACACAACACAGCCACTAGACACACAACACAGCCACTGGACACACCACATGGTCACTGGATACACAACACAACCACTGGACATACAACAGGGCCTTTGGATACACAACACAGCCACTGGACACACAACACAGCCACTGGACATACAACAGGGCCTTTGGATACACAACACAGCCACTGGACACACAACACAGCCACTGGACATACAACACAGCCATTGGACATACAACAGGGCCACTGGATACACAATACAGCCACTGGGCACACAACACATCCCCTGGACACACAACACAGCCACTGGACACACAACACAGGCACTGGAGATACAACACGGCCACTGGACACACAACAGAGCAACTGGACACACAACACAGCCACTGGGCATACAACATGGCCACTGGATACACAACACAGACTCTGGGTACACAACACAGCCACTGGACGCACAACACAGCCAATGGACATACAACAGGGCCACTGGATACACAACACAGCCACTGGACATACAACAGGGCCACTGAATACGCAACTCAGCCATTGGACATACAACAGGGCCACTGGATATACAACACAGCCACTGGATACACAACACAGTCACTGGACACACAACACAGTCACTGGATACACAACACAGCCACTGGACATACAACAGGGCCACTGGATACACAAGACAGCCACTGGACACACAACACAGTCACTGGACACACAACACAGTCACTGGATACACAACACAGCTACTGGACATACAACAGGGCCACTGGATACACAACACAGCCACTGGACATACAACAGGGCCACTGGACACAACACAGCCACTTGACACAACACAGCCACTGGACGTGCAATAGGGCAACTGGATACACAACACAGCTACTGGACATACAACAGGGCAACTGGATACACAACACAGCCAATGGACGTACAACAGGGCCACTGGATACACAACACAGCCACTGAACCTGCAACAGGGCCACTGGACACATAACACAGCCACTGGATACACAACACAGCCACTGGACATACAACAGGGCCACTGGACACACAACACCGCCACTGGACACAACACAGCCACTGGACATACAACAGGGCCACTGGATACACATCACAGCCACTGGACACACAACACAGCCACTGGACACAACACAGCCACTGGACATGCAAGAGGGCCACTGGATACACAACACAGCCACTGGGCACATACTTCTGAAAAAAAAAATTCTGCTTACCTTTAGAAATATATATCTGCTGTCTTCGTATAAATTATGATTGATATTTTTGTAGATGAATGCTTCAGAGAACCGACATGTTGATAAATTAGACACATGTGCAACTCTTGGGTATCTTTATTGAGGAAACGTTTCGCCACACAGTGGCTTCATCAGTCCATACGTAGGAGAAACTTGAAGAACAGGAGGAGAATGAGGTAATCAGTCCCTCAACCTTGAGTCGATGTGTTCAGTCCATCAATCTTGAATAGAATACGGCATATCAGCGGAGAAGCAGCTTATAAACCGTATGGCAGGAGAGGTGCAACAGTCATAGGTGGTGTCACATTTGTTCAATGTGGAAGTAGGTCGTGCCCAAGAATTAGGCAAGCGAAGAATTCCTAAGTATTAAGATTCCAAGAAGTTGCAGTGTCTGACAGGTTTGTAGATGAATGGTTCAGAGAACCGACACAGTCACTGGACTCACAACACAGTCACTGAACACACAACACAGTCACTGGACACACAACACAGTCACTGGACACACAGCACAGTCACTGGACACACAACACAGTCACTGAACACACAACACAGTCACTGGACACACAACACAGTCACTGGACACACAACACAGTCACTGGACACACAACACAGTCACTGAACACACAACACAGTCACTGGACTCACAACACAGTCACTGAACACACAGCACAGTCACTGGACACACAACACAGTCACTGGACACACAACACAGTCACTGGACTCACAACACAGTCACTGAACACACAACACAGTCACTGGACACACAACACAGTCACTGGACACACAGCACAGTCACTGGACACACAACACAGTCACTGGACACACAACACAGTCACTGGACACACAACACAGTCACTGGACACACAACACAGTCACTGGACACACAACACAGTCACTAGACATACAACACAGTCACTGGACACACAACACAGCCACTGGACACACAACACAGTCACTGGACACGCAACAGTCACTGGACATACAACACAGCCACTGGACACACAACACAGCCACCGGACACACAACACGGTCACTGGAAACACAACACAGTCACTAGGCATACAACACAGTCACTGGACACACAGCACAGTCACTGGACACACAACACAGTCACTGGACACACAACACAGTCACTGGACACGCAACACAGTCACTGGACACACAACACAGTCACTGGACACACAACACAGTCACTGAACACACAACACAGTCACTAGACATACAACACAGTCTCTGGACACACAACAGAGTCACTGGACATACAACACAGTCACTAGACATACAACACAGTCACTAGACATAAAACACAGTCACTGGACATACAACACAGCCACTGGACACACAACACAGTCACTGGACACGCAACACAGTCACTGGACACTCACAACAGTCACTGGACACTCACAACAGTCACTGGACACTCACAACAGTCACTGGACACTCACAACAGTCACTGGACACTCACAACAGTCACTGGACACTCACAACAGTCACTGGACACTCACAACAGTCACTGGACATACAACACAGTCACTAGACATACAACACAGTCACTAGACATACAACACAGTCACTGGACACACAACACAGTCACTGGACATACAACACAGCCACTGGACATATATTGCAACCCCTGAATGGGTCACAATGTATATAATGTATATTATCTGTTCATATAATTTTATATTGATTATATTTTTGATATTAGCTAAATCGTAAATATATTGCTTCATATTCTTATTTGACTTAGTTATATTATTAAGTAGGATGTAACATTCATATATTATTCAGTGGTCATTGTTTGAGAGAGTTAAGTAGCTGACAACATTGTCTAACTACTGTAATTATCGCTCCGCTCATTTCGTTGCCGGCTTCTCTGTAGTTGCTGGGCAGCAGCAGTCCACGGAGAGTCACGTGATCAGGATGGGGTGATCACATCTCATTAGGAGTGAGAGTCTGCATGGCCTGTGCTCCTTCTTGTCTGTTTGACGTGGCTTCCAACAAGACGTGCCTCTCCAGCTCTCCCTTGCTGGCCCTTGTTGGAAGATCATCTCTGTCGCTTTCTTGTTGTTGGTTCTGTGTAACTCTGTTTACAGAACGTAGGCTAGACTTAGTGATTTTCGACGTTGTACTGAGGTTGTGTGTCACATAGACACTCTGAGAAACTCAGGTCCTGAGCTGTAGCTTGTGACCTAACTTGTACTGGTATCTGTGTACTGTCACAGTTTGGGATTTTCTAATGCTGAACTTAGATTCAGTAGTATGGGAGGTTTGTGACTTTTGTGGAGGATCTGCAGATGGTCCCTTAGTGTAGTTACATTATGTCCTTGTTCCTGATTGTGTTTCTGTTGCTTGTTATATTGCTGTTCGGCTTATCAGTCGTTTTATTGTTCAAGCAAGCTGTTCTGATTGCCACGTGGGTCAAGTACTTGTATATATTTGTATTATGTTATTTAATGGTAACAGTGCACCAGACGGTACTTAAAAGCCATAAAGATGTGATATGTGCCTTCAGCACAATACTACTGTACACCAGAGAAGTGTAGCAACTTCTATCCTATATTATATTCAATTGATTACTTTAATTTACTTTGATCTTATACACCTATACAACTTTATTGTTATTAATAAACTTATTAAAATGTTAATTTCTCTAGTTAGTAGCCTACCAGTTGTAATCCTGAAGCACTATTGAATCTTACTAAATTCTAAAGGATAATTAGACAAGGATACTGACTACTTGCTACAAAAACCCAGTAACAGGCTGGATGCTAGAAGGGCAGTCCTTTCTAGTATTACCTGGAGATCTCAATGCTTATTAGAAATCGCGTTTTTTGTAACAACATACAACAGAGCGACTGGATACACAACACAGCCACTGGACACACAACAGAGCCACTAGATATGCAACGGAGCCACTAGATATACAACAGAGCCACTAGATATACAACAGAGCCACTAGACATACAACAGAGCCATTAGATAAACAACAGAGCCACTAGACATACAACAGAGCCACTAGACATACAGAGGGACAGGATACACAACACAGCCACTGGACATAAAACAGACCGACTGGATACACAACACAGCCACTGGACACACAGAGCCACTAGACATACAACAGAGCCACTAGACATACAACAGAGCCACTAGACATACAACACAGCCACTAGACGTACAACAGAGCGAGTGGATACACAATACAGCCACTGGACACAACACAGCCACTGAACACACAATATAACCACTGGACACAACACAGCCACTGAACACACAACACAGCCACTGGACACAACACAGCCACTGGATACACAACACAGCCACTGGACACACAACAAAGCCGCTGAACACAACACAGCCACTGGGCACACAACACAGCCACAGGACACAACACAGCCACTGGACACAACACAGCCACTGGATAAACAACAAAGCCACTGGATATACAACACAGCCACTGGATACACATCAGAGCCACTGGACACACAACACAGCCAATGGACACAGCAGAGCCACTAGACATACAACAGAGCGAGTGGATACACAATACAGCCACTGAACACACAACACAGTCAATGGACACAACACAGCCACTGGATACACAACACAGCCACTGGACACACAACACAGCCGCTGGACACAATACAGCCACTGGATACACAATACAGCCACTGGATACACAAAGCCACTGGATACACAATATAGCCACTAGATACACAATACAGCTACTGGATACACAACACAGCCACTGGGCACACAACACAGCCACTAGACACAACAGAGCCACTGGATACGCAACACAGTCACTGGATACACAACACAGCCACTGGATACATAACAGAGCCACTGGACATACAACACAGTCACTGGACATAACACAGCCACTGGGCACGTAACACAGCCACTGGACAAAGAACAAAGCCACTGGACACAAAACACAGCCACTAGGCATACAACAGAGCCACTGGACACACATCCACTGAACACAAAACACAGCCATTGGACACAACACAACCACTGGACATAACACAGCCACTATACATACAACAGAGCCACTGGACACAACACAACCACTGAATACACAACACAGCCACTGGACACAACACAGCCACTAGACATACAACAGAGCCACTGGACACAGCACAGCCACTAGACATACAACAGAGCCACTGGATACACAACACAGCCACTGGACACACAATATAGCCACTGGACACAACACAGCCAAAGGACATACAACAGAGGCACTGGATACACAGCACAGCCACTGGACACACAATATTGCCACTGGACACACAACACAACCACTGGACACACAACACAGCCACTTGTTACACAACACAGCAGCTGGACACACAACCCAGCCACTGGACATACAGCAGTCACTGGATACACAGCACAGCCACTGGACACACAACACAGCCACTGGGTACGCAACACAGCCACTGGACACACAACACAGCCACTGGACATACAACAGGGCCACTGGATACACAACACAGCCACTGGACACACAACACAGCCACTGGACACACAACACAGCCACTGGACACACAACACAGCAACTGGAAACACAACACAGCCACTGGACACACAACACAGCCACTGGACATACAAAAGGGCCACTGGACACACAACACAGTCACTGGATACACAACACAGTCACTGGACGCAACACAGCCACTGGATACACAACACAGCCACTGGATATACATCAGAGCCACTGGATACACAACACAGCCACTGGACACAAAACACAGCCACTGGATACAACACAGCTACTGGACACAACACAGCCACTGGACACACAACACAGCCACTGGATACGCAACAGAGCCACTGGACACACAACACAGCCACTGGATACACAATACAGCCACTGGACACACAACACAGCCACTGGACACACGACACAGTTACTGGAAAGACAACACAGCCACTGGACACACAACACAGCCATTGGACATACAAAAGAGCCACTGGACACACAACACATTCACTGGATACACAACACAGTCACTGGACACAACACAGCCACTGGATACACAACACAGCCACTGGACATACAACAGATCCACTGGATACACAGCACAGCCACTGGACACACAACACAGCCACTGGACACACAACACAGCCACTGGACACACAACACAGCCCTGGACATACAACAGATCCACTGGATACACAACACAGCCACTGGACACACAACAAAGCCACTGGACGAACATCAAAATGGTATACCATTTTGATGTTCATCTTGTCAGACACTGCAACACATGGCATCTTGGTACAGAAAACACCTTTGACAAGCTTTTCAAGTGAGAAGTGTTGGATCTGAGAGGGACATGACCTATCAGTGGTTACATTCTCACTACTACTACTACTACTACTACTACTACTACTCTGCACCTCTCCTTCCGACAGTATTTAAGTCTCCGCACTGTCGCTTGATCTTCAGATAGTTCCTGACTATGGAACTGAACTTCTCCAGGCCGAGGGACTGACAACCTCAAATTCTACGACTACAAGGGTGATGGACTGATTACATCGTCTTCACATCTCTACTGTTCCTACCTATTTTCTGTATTCGACTGAAGAAACCATACCCCCGGCCGGGATTGAACCCGCGGTCATAGAGTCTCAAAACTCCAGCCCGTCGCGCTAGCCACTAGACCAGCTAGCCACAATAAGATTCATCCAACTAGGTATATTTCTACACCATAGGAAAGTTAGCACAGGCACCTCTGTGACCACAAATGCAAGTTTTTACAGACGAATCTCCAGCTAGCGTGGCCGTGACGAACTCTAGCTCAAGTCCCTTCACTGCCGTCAACATGACTTAAGAAATCGTGTCATTACGATTTCTTAAGTCATTCGACTGAAGAAGCCTACTGTGTAGGCGAAACGTTTCGGAATAAAGTTGTCTAACTGTTGCATATGTGTCTTACCTAACAAAGCCACTGGACACACAACACAGCCACTGGACACACAACAAACCCACTAGACACACAACACAGCCACTGGACACACCACATGGTCACTGGATACACAACACAGCTACTGGACACAAAACACAGCCACTGGACATACAACAGGGCCTTTGGATACACAACACAGCCACTGGACACACAACACAGCCACTGGACATACAACACAGCCACTGGACATACAACAGGGCCACTGGATACACAATACAGCCACTGGGCTCACAACACAGCCACTGGACACACAACACAGCCACTGGACACACAACACAGCCACTGGAGATACAACACAGCCACTGGACACACAACAGAGGAACTGGACACACAACACAGCCACTGAACCTACAACAGGGCCACTGGATACACAACACAGCCTTTGGGTACACAGCACAGCCACTGGACGCACAACACAGCCAATGGACATACAACAGGGCCACTGGATACACAACACAGCCACTGGACATACAACAGGGCCACTGAATACGCAACACAGCCACTGGACATACAACAGGGCCACTGGACACACAACACAGCCACAGGACACACAACACAGCCACTGGACACACAACACAGCCACTGGACACACAACACAGCCACTGGATTCGCAACAGAGCCACTGGACACACAACACAGCCACTGGATACACAATACAGCCACTGGAAACACAACACAGCCACTGGACATACAACAGGTCTACTGGATACACAACACAGCCACTGGTCACACAACACAGCCATTGGATACACAAAACAGTCACTGGACACACAACACAGCCACTGGACACACAACACAGCCACTGGATACGCAACAGAACCACTGGACACAACACAGCAACTGGATACACAATACAGCCACTGGACACACAACACGGCCACTGGACACACAACACAGCCACTGGACATACAACAGATCCACTGGATACACAACACAGCCACTGGACACACAACACAGTCACTGGACACACAACACAGCCACTGGACACTCAACACAGCCATTGGACATACAACAGATCCACTGGATACACAACACAGCCACTGGACACACAACACAGCTACTGGACACACAACACAGCCACTGGACACACAACACAGCCACTTGACACACAACACAGCCACTGGACACACCACATGGTCACTGGATACACATCACAGCTACTGGACACACAACACAGCCACTGGACATACAACAGGGCCTTTGGATACACAACACAGCCACTGGACACACAACACAGCCACTGGACATACAACACAGCCACTGGACATACAACAGGGCCACTGGATACACAATACAGCCACTGGGCACACAACACAGCCACTGGACACACAACACAGCCACTGGACACACAACACAGCCACTGGAGATACAACACAGCCACTGGACACACAACAGAGGAACTGGACACACAACACAGCCACTGGACATACAACAGGGCCACTGGATAAACAACACAGCCTCTGGGTACACAACACACCCACTGGACGCACAACACAGCCAATTGACATGCGACAGGGCCACTGGATACACAACACAGTCACTGGACATACAACAGGGCCACTGAATACGCAACACAGCCACTGGACATACAACAGGGCCACTGGATATACAACACAGCCACTGGATACACAACACAGCCACTGGACACACAACACAGTCACTGGACATACAACAGGGCCACTGGATACATAACACAGCCACTAGACATACAACAGGGCCACTGGACACAACACAGCCACTGGACACAACACAGCCACTGGACATGCAACAGGGCAACTCGATACACAACACAGCCACTGGACACAACACAGCCACAGGACATACAACAGGGCAACTGGATACACAGCACAGCCACTGGACATACAACAGGGTCACTGGATACACAACACAGCCAATGGACGTACAACAGAGCCACTGGATACACAACACAGCCACTGGACCTGCAACAGGGCCACTGGACACACAACACAGCCACTGGATACACAACACAGCCACTGGACATACAACAGGGCCACTGGACACACAACACAGCCACTGGACACAACATAGCCAATTGACATACAACAGGGCCACGGGATACACATCACAGCCACTGGACACACAACACAGCCACTGGACACAACACAGCCACTGGACATACAACAGGGCCACTGGATACACAACACAGCCACTGGGCACATCTGAAAAAAAAAATTCTGCTTACCTTTAGAAATATATATCTGCTGTCTTCGTATAAATTATGATTGAGTCCAGGAACACGAGAATACATAAGAGCGTCACCTGACTAGTGACTTCTAATAAAAAATAAACAATATAAATCTACCTTTCTCTAATAATAAAATAATTCTTGTTTATTTTTCTTCTAAATAATTACTGATAATGTTACGAGAATACCGAGATTCAATTGATTATATATGCATACTTATGTTGCAATCCCTGAATGGGTTGCAGTGATTATGTATATATATAATTATTACCTTTTCATATAATTTTATATTGCTTGTATTTGCTATAATAGCTAAATCGTAAATGTATTGCTTTATATTGTTATTTGAATTAGCTTCCTTTTGTTTGGTAGGATGTAACATATTATGTGCTCAGTTCAAGTCTTGATTGTCTAACTACTGTAATTATCGCTCTTTGCTCGTTAGACTGCCGGCTTCTGTTTGTGAGCTGCAGCTGTCCACGGAGCTATCACCTGATCGAGGGGGTTGTCCTCACCTCGCCTGAAGTATTCAGTCTGGTCTAGACTCTCTTGGTGGATGGACAGATTGTCTGTCTCATCATTATTGTTATTTCTGTAGAACTCTGTTCACAGAACATTGTATAGACTTAGTGATTTTCGACATTGTACTGAGGTTGTGTGTCTCTTAGACACTCTGAGCAACTCAGGTCCTGAGCTGTAGCTTCTGACCTAACTTGTACTGGTATCTGTATATTATCACAGTTGGGGATTTTCTTATGCTGAACTTAGATTCAGTAATATGGGAGTTTTGTGACTTTTGTGGATGATCTGCAGATGGTCCCTACTTAGTGTCGTTATATTATCTCCTTGATCCTGATTGTGTCGCAGTTGCTTGTTATATTGCTATTGGGCGTAGCATTCTTTTTGTTGTTCAAGCAGACTGTTCTGATAGCCAGTTGGTCAAGAAGTTAGTTTATTTGAGGACTTTGTCAGTCACTTGTTTAAGTCTAGTCGAGTCGTGAGACAAAGCGAACTACTTAGAGCACTTACACACATACACACAAAATTACTTGTACATATTTGTAATATCTTAAGAATTATAAATGTGATATGTGCTTTCAGCACAATAATATTGTACTCGAGAGAAGTGATATTATTTTGATTACTGTGATTAATTTAATTTAATTTAATTTGATAATATTCCTCTAGACTTAATAAATTTATTAAATTTTAATTTCTCTAGTTAGTAGCCTACCAGTTGTAATCCTGAAGCACTATTGAATCATACTGAATTCTAATGGATAATTGGACAAGGATACTGACTAATTGTTACAAAAATCCAGTAACAGGCTGGATGCTAGAAGAGTAGTCCTTTCTAGTATTCACTGGAGATCTCTAAGCTTTTAGAATCGCGTTTTTTGTAACAAATGGGGACCTGTCCGGGAGGCTCTTGATCCAAGGTGTTGGAGAAATTGTCCAGTTTGACATACTAGTAACTCTATGATCAAACACTTTGAGTACTTTCCTAATCTGAAGACTTTGAGTTTAGTCTTGTACAACATACCAGGTGGATGTATGTACCTGATTGAGTCTCTTGATCCAAGGAGATGGAAATACTGTTTATGAGTTCTAGCTCTAAGACATCCAACACTAAAATTCCTATCAGGATTATAGTTTCCCATAATCACACTCTCGTAGTACAATTATTTTCGTGATGTATGTCAAAGTGAAACAGTTAATTGATACGCTGACTTTGTCTGAGTTAAGTACATTAAAAACTTCAGACGTGTTGGCGAGTAGCCAAATATCTCGGTGTGACGTATAACAGGAATTACACCGCAGAAACTGTCAGAGCATTAATTAAAGATATATTGTTTCCTGCTCATACAGAGATGTCTGATTATGATTCAGATTCAGAAAGCTTAATGTCACAATTAGGAAGTATGACTCTATTTGATGATGTAGAAGAAAGAGCAACTAAGGCAGAAGTGTCTGAGCCTAGTGTAGCTCAGTTCTCGCTCACTCCTTCCCTCACTGACACATTAGTACAGAGTATAGCTGGTAGTATGACTAAGCCTCACGCTAGTACTGTGTATGCTACACCTGTATCTACATATCCTAGACCAGATCTAGACTCTTTAGGGACGGCTTGACGAAGTTTCCGACCTAAGGACAGTCCAGAAAGACATGTTAATTTCCCTTCTCCTCCATTACCTACCGGTCCTATCTCTCAGGAACAGTTTGAGAGGTTAGAACGTCTCATTATGTTGAAGACTGCACAAATAGAGGCACAGAGGAAATTGAACGAAGAAGATTTCCAAAGAGAAAATGTTCGTCTTGGAAGACAACAGATTGATAGATCACAGGACACATTTAATGTGCAGAAAGCGGCATCCATGGTTCCTAAATTTTTTTGAGAGTGACTTAGACACCTATTTTGATGTGTTTGAGAGCCAGGCACGTGCTATGAACTGGCTACGTAAGCACTGGGCTACCTTATTGCACACAGCTATAACAGGAAGAGCTCAAACTTGTACTGCTGCTTTACCATTTGCCAAGTACATTAGTTATGACACCGTCAAGCAAACTATTCTAGAGACGTATAACTTGTTACCTGTAAGTTATCAAAGCGCATTTCGTACATTACAACGACGACAAGATCAAACTTGTGTAGAGTTTGCTCGTGAGAAAAAAGTTGCATTTGAGAGGTGGTGTAGATCTGCCAAGTGCAATAACTACGACAGTCTAGTTCAGTTGTTACTACACGAAGAGTTTAACAACTGTATGTCTGCTGACATACAAGAATATCTGATCGATCATACTACCTCGGATATTCTGGAAACTGCAGCATTAGCAGACAATTACGAGATTTCTCACAAATTTGTACGTACTAAAAAACAAAGAAACAAGGTAACTAAAGATTGTCTTAGAAGTTGGCAACCTAAATCAGCTGCTCATTGCCGGCCTGATGTACCTGCTACTGTAACTTCTCGTACCTTTACCAGGAAAACTTACAATCCTGAATCTGTCTCTGTGGCTAGACAGAAATCGGATATCGAGAAGAAGAAAGTTAAATGTACCTATTGGAACAAAAAAGGACATGCTAGAGAGTATTGCTATAAGTTAGAAAGAGATACAAGAGACAGTCGTGCGGCTGGCGCCCCCACTCAAGTCGTATCCTCTTCCGAGCAACAAAGGCACCAAAATCCTAGTACATGTAATACCTCTGATCCTACTGTTTTAGATAATATTACTCAGAACAGATGACTAGCGTCAGAAAGTGTATCTGACGAAAAGATTCGTTCAGCGATGAGTCCTTACTTTTCGAGAGGTAAAGTAGGATTTGACGAATCACATCTAACTGAGATAATTACTTTCAGAGACACTGGCAGTTATCTCACCTTATTAAGAGAAGATGTACTGCCCATAACTGATGATACCTATTGCAAGATAGATGTATTGTTAGAAGCCTATGGTGGGGCTGTTATAAAAGTACCTCTGCACAAGGTATACATTGAAACAAGCTATTATACTGGTTATATTTCAGTGGGTATATCCAGTGGTGTATTTCCCATCAGGTCAGTGGACTTGTTGATAGGGAACGATATCCTTCATGCTGGTGTATGTAAGGAACCACTTGTGATTGATAATAACACTGATGATAATTATGCCATTGAAGCTTGTAAAGAGAAACCTATTTTATTTCCTCTCAGTGCAATTACTAGAGCTATGTCAAAGATTCAACAACCATCCTTGTCTCCTGTTGAGTTAGTGGATGACAATGATTTGGGCTTGAATATGTTGTTTAGTGACGCTCTGCGTCCAGGATCATTAACACTGACTCCCCCCGGTCATCAACCTAGTCAGGACCCAACTGACGTTAAATTTCTAACTCATGATGATTTAATCAAGGATCAGTTTGTTGATCAGTCACTGGAAAGACTGAGAGATATAGCAGTTACTGAGAGTGAAGCAAAGGATCTCGATAATTGTTACTATTATAGTAACGGTGTACTGATGGAGAAAAATACATGTAAGTTGTCAGCTGATAGTGTTTCCACCACAGTCAAGCATCTCGTAGTGTTACCAGTTACATTTCGTGAACAAACCATTGATTTTGCTCACAATAGTCCCATAGGAGGACATTTGGGTGTCAAGAAGACACTCGGTAAACTGGCAAAACATTTTACTTGGCCAAAGATGAAGGAAACAGTAGCTGATCATGTGCGACGTTGCCACGTGTGTCAAGTGACAGACAAGCCAGCACACACACCTCCACCTACACCTCTCACTGTGTTCATTAGTAGCAAAGTTCAGTTCATCTGGACTAGACATTGTTCAGACTCATTCAAAAGGTTGAAGCATCTGCTTTCCTCTGCTCCAGTGTTGAGTCCTAATTTCAATCTTCCCTTCTTTTTACGTATAGATGCGAGAGTTATGCAGTGGGCGCTGTGCTGCTCCAACAGTCAACATCCACTGACATTCTCCATCCTATATGTTACTATTCATCTAAGCTTAAGCGACACCAGAAAAATTATGCCACTATTGAGAAAGAGGCTCTAGCTCTTGTGGTGTCCTTGGAACATTTTGACGTGTATTTGGGCACTTCCCCATTTAAAATTAACGTTTTTTCAGACCACAATCCACTCACTTATATTAACACTATGAAGAGTAAGAATGCTAGGATCATGAGGTGGGCCCTCAGAATCCAACCTTATTCTATTAGTACAAAACACATAAGTGGTCATTGTAATGTATTTGCTGACACTCTGTCACGTCCTTAATAATTATCAGTTACATTAAATTAACGTAATTTTAATGCCCAAATACCTTTTGTTACTTGCTATGTCAAATTCAGTAGAGTAACTTAATCCCTCCAGCCCATATTAATTATGTATACTCATGTCATGTCTAATTATTATATTTATATATTCACAGTAGTGATGTGTATGAGGAGGAGGCATAATCTGAGTGATGAGTGGGTAGTGTTGTGTGGGCGATGTACTGCGTGACGGAACACTGTCCTGCTGCAGACCCCCCCCCCTCACTACACACCTTAAGCTGTTTCATACTCAGATGTCCATACTAAATAGCATTCCACAACCACTGCTTAAGAGTGGAATGCTGTCTCCTGTCTATAGCACAAGACAATTATGCTGTCTACACTACTATGATCGAGCCTCAACGTGTCAGGCTCGTCTGCGCTATCCTGTCTCTACACTGATGTACATAACCACGAGTATGCAGAGATACGATACTGTGTACTGCCCTAGTACTAGGGGCATATCTTATTGTATAGATGCTGTGAAATTATAGAAGTGCTTGGCACAAGAGTGACTCTGATTAAGGTTTATATTATATTGTTAGTAATGTAACCTGAGTAATCAGTAATGTGAAAGTCATTAGTGCAACTCCTAGTGCGACCGTTTGTCGTGTTGGGGGGGTGTTGCAACCCCTGAATGGGTTGCAATGATTATGTATATATATAATTATTACCTTTTCATATAATTTTATATTGCTTGTATTTGCGATAATAGCTAAATCGTAAATGTATTGCTTTATATTGTTATTTGACTTAGCTTCCTTTTGTTAGGTAGGACGTAACATATTATGTGCTCAGTTCAAGTCTTGATTGTCTAACTACTGTAATTATCGCTCTTTGCTCGTTAGACTGCCGGCTTCTGTTTGTGAGCTGCAGCTGTCCACGGAGCTATCACGTGATTGAGGGGGGTTGTCCTCACCTTGCCTGAAGTATTCAGTCTGGTCTAGACTCTCTTGGTGGTTGGACAGATTGTCTGTCTCATCATTATTGTTATTTCTGTAGAACTCTCTTCACAGAACATTGTATAGACTTAGTGATTTTCGACATTGTACTGAGGTTGTGTGTCTCTTAGACACTCTGAGCAACTCAGGTCCTGAGCTGTAGCTTCTGACCTAACTTGTACTGGTATCTGTATATTATCACAGTCGGGGATTTTCTTATGCTGAACTTAGATTCAGTAGTATGGGAGTTTTGTGACTTTTGTGGATGATCTGCAGATGGTCCCTACTTAGTGTCGTTATATTATCTCCTTGATCCTGATTGTGTCGCAGTTGCTTGTTATATTGCTATTGGGCTTAGCATTCTTTTTATTGTTCAAGCAGACTGTTCTGATAGCCAGTTGGTCAAGAAGTTAGTTTATTTGAGGACTTTGTCAGTCACTTGTTTAAGTCTAGTCGAGTCGTGAGACAAAGCGAACTACTTAGAGCACTTACACACATACACACAAAATTACTTGTACATATTTGTAATATCTTATTAAATGTTAATGTACCAGACGGTACTTAAGAATTATAAATGTGATATGTGCTTTCAGCACAATAATATTGTACTTGAGAGAAGTGATATTATTTTGATTACTGTGATTAATTTAATTTAATTTAATTTGATAATATACCTCTAGACTTAATAAATTTATTAAATTTTAATTTCTCTAGTTAGTAGCCTACCAGTTGTAATCCTGAAGCACTATTGAACCATACTGAATTCTAATGGATAATTGGACAAGGATACTGACTACTTGTTACGAAAACCCAGTAACAGGCTGGATGCTAGTATTCACTGGAGATCTCTAAGCTTTTAGAATCGTATTTTTTGTAACAACTTACATTTCTTTTTTTCCTGAATACACGTTGTGTACAAGATGTATTCAGGAATGTCAAGGTGTGTCGTGGTCAGGAAAACTTGTGTACCATTAATAAATTAATTCCCTTGGAATTAAATGCTGTTCAACAAAATGTAAATGATAATCTATGGGAAAGTGACACGAGTGAAATTGAAGATAGCGCTGACCAAGGAATGCAAAATGAAAAAATTGTAGGAAGACAAACAAGAACAATCACTCAAGCTTGAGTTGGCTGGAATCATCTCAGAGAGGAAGAAACAATAAGTCATTTATCAATAACCTTCCCCCAGCCACAGTGTGAAAAATTTAGAATTTTCCTTTAGCATGCGTAAATTTGAATAATATAAAAATTGTGTATTAAAATGGAGTGCTGATTTGACCCTTCGAGAAATTTCAAGCAGGGGGGGATGTGGAACAGCCGCAAGGCGGATAGGGGAGGACGCCATAGTGAATTTAATGTGTGTACACTGGTTATTACAATAGTTACGTAATCAGGTGTCATCGAGGTTCAGTTGTTGTATATCAGCCTCAATCCTTAATTTAGACATTGCTGAAGAATTGGGATAGTGTGGAAAACCTTTGCAATTCAACAACAAAGAGAAAAATAGAGGACTGCAATCCTTCCCAGCAGCACACCCTAGATAAGTGATGCTTACCCATAATGTATAGTAGTTTTATTGATAAATTAGACACATGTCCAGCTCTTGGGTATCTTTATTGAAGAAATGTTTCGCCACACAGTGGCTTCATCGGTCCATACAAAGGAGAAGCGTGTCGGTTCTGTGAACAATTCATCTACAATCCTGTCAGACAATGCAACTTCTTGGGATCTTAATTCTTGGGAGTTCTTCGCTTGACTAACCCTTGGGCACGACCTACTTCCACATTGGACACATGTGACACCACCTACGACTGCTGCACCTCTCCTGCCTACGGTTTATAAGCTCCTTCTCCGCACATTTGCCGTATTCTATTCAAGATTGATGGACTGACCACATCGACTCAAGGTTGGGGGACTGATTACCTCATTCTCCTCCTGTTCTTCAAGTTTCTCCTTTGTATGGACTGATGAAGCTACTGTGTGGCGAAACGTCTCCTCAAAAAAGATACCCAAGTTTTGCACATGTGTCTAATTCATCAACGTGTCGGTTATCTGAACCATTCATCTACAATAGTAGTTTTGTGTTGGCCATCGTAAATTCTATCTATTAAGGTAGCATCAGGGTGTATTACACATAATTGTGATCCAGTAATTCAATGAAAAGTGGTAATATGAATTTATTTTCTAATAACACCATAGCATTATAATTTATATAAATTGTTATATTCTGTGTACCCAGCAAACCTAATCATATACAGTCCACATTTTATAATTTTCCATTACTGGAATTACATGGAGTATACCTAGAGAGGGTCTCGGGGGTCAACGCCCCCACTGCCCAATCTGTGACCAGGCCTCATGGTGGATCAGGGCCTGATCAACCAGGCTGTTACTGTTGGCTGCACGCAACCTAACATATGAACCACAGCCTGGCTGGTCACGTACTGACTTTAGGTGCCTTTCCAGTGCCTTCTGCAAGACAGCCAAGGGTCTATTGGTAATCCCCCCTCATGTATGTTGGGAGGCAGTTTAACAGTCTTGGGCTGCTCACACTTGTCTTTTCTCTTATCGTGTTAGTGTTGCCCATGATTTTCATTGGGGGAATGTTGCATCGTCTGCTGAGTCTTTTGTATTCATAGGGAGTGATTTCGTGTGCAAGTTTGGTACTAGTCCCTCTAGGATTTTCCAAGTGTATATAATCATGTATCTCTCCCGCCTGCATTCTAGGGAGTACAGGTTGAGGAATTTCAAGCGTTGCCAGTGAGGTATTTTATCGCAGTGTTGCGTTTTGTGAAAGTTTTCTGTACATTTTCTAAGTCAGCAATTTCACCTGCCTTGAAAGGTGCTGTTAGTGTGCAGCAATATTCCAGCCTAGATAGAACAAGTGACCTTAAGAGTGTCATCATGGGCTTGGCATCCCTAGTTTTGAAGGTTCTCATTATCCATCCTGTCATTATTTTTAGCAGTGCAATTCTTACAATGTTGTGGTCTTTGAAAGTGAAATCCTCTGACATTAGCACTCCCAGGTCTTTTACATTAGTTTCTCGCTCTACTGTTTGGTTGGAATTTGTTTTATACTCCAATATAGTTTTAATTTCCTCACATTTTCCATATCAGAATAATTGAAATTTCTCATCATTGAACTTCATATTGTTTTCTGCAGCCCACTGAAAGATTTGGTTGATGTCCACCTGGAGCCTTGCAGTGTCTGCAATGGAAGACACTGTCATGCAGATTCGGGTGTCATCTGCAAAGAACGACACGGTGCTGTGGCTGACATCCTTGTCTTTATCAGATATGAGGATGAGAAGCAAGGAACGAGTACTGTGCCTTATGAAACAGCTTTTCATAGTAGCTGCCTCAGACTTTACTCTGTTTATTGTGTGTTATATTTGTTAGGAAATTATAGATTCATCTAGAAACTTTCTGTTTTTCCTTTATCACGATTTTGTGCTCTATTATACCATGGTCACACCTGTCAAAGACTTTTGCAAAGTGTGTGTATAATACATATGCATTTTCTTCGTCTTCTAGAGCATCCAGGACCTTGTCATAGTGGTTCAGTAGTTGGGACAGGCAGGAGCGACCAGCTCTAAACCCATGATGCCCTGGGTTGTGTAACTGATGGGTATCTAGATGAGTGGCGATGTTGGTTCTTAGAACCCTTCAAGATTTTTTATGGGATGCTTGCACTATCGGACTGTAGTTCTTTGCTATTGCTTTACTGCCACCTTTGTGGAGTGGGGCTATGTCTGTTGTTTTCAGCAGCTGTGGGATGACCCCAGTGTCCATGTTCTCTCTCCTTAGGATGTTAAAACCACATGATATGGGTTTCTTGCAGTTCTTGATGAACACAGAGTTCCATGAGTCTGGGTCTGGAGCAGAGTGCATGGGTATGTCATGCTAATATCAGATAATATCAGGTGCTAATATGAGATGCTAATATCAGATAGGTTTGAGCCTACCAAATTGTGTGTTTTCCTCAAAAAAATTTTGCGTCTTCGACTCTCAGTCTGGTTAACGGCTCACTAATTGGTGAAGTGGGCATCGAGGGAGTGACAGTTCAGCAACCGTGTGACTAAGTTTCACTTACCTCGCCCAAATTACTTGCAGGTAATAATTCAGGTAATACTCTGTAAACCTCAGTAATTGCTCACATTATATATATATATATATATATATATATATATATATATATATATATATATATATATATATATATATATATATATATATATATATATATATATATATATATATATATATATATATATATATATATATATATCGTGCCAAACAGGCAAAACTGCAAGACTTGCGATTTTTGCTTAAATAGCAACGCTCTTCTTGCAGAAGAGGGCAAGCAAAAATTTGTGTATGTAGTGAATTCACAAAAATTATTCTGAACCTAACAAAAAAATATATTTCATTGTGTTTGTTTATTAAATTATTATAAACTTATAAAATATATTTAGTTGGATTAAGCTAAATTAAATTGCACTTTTTATATTAAGGTTAGGCAAGTTTCTAAAGTTCTTTTGGTACAAAATTATAAATTTTTACATTAACATTACCAGACTATAAAAGAGATGTAAAACAGTAGTGGCAGCCGTGGACTACATCATTTATATATGGAAAAGCAACATGGTTTGTATTCGTGTACCTATAGTATAGCTATATTTTCCTTGTAAGTTTGTCGCATGCAGTTTGTATTATTCAGTCTGGATGGTAGGCCAGGGCAATGTTACCCTTTCATGTCACATGTCACGATTTAGGAAATGCTACTGCAAGTCATTGTTTGCAAATGTGTGGATGGTACAATATCCTTTGATGTGCAGACAACACATGGCGCTCAGTGCAGCCCTGTGAACAAACTGTAAATAAGATTTATGCTCCAGTGTGGTCCTGACGTCTAATGGCCCCATCCACTAGTATGAAGAATATCTCGCTTTTTTCTCCTACATAAGAAATCTGGGAGAGATTTTTTGAGGCTTGCTAAATATTGTGCCCCCTGAATGGGGACCAGTGTTTTTAATGTATATTGTATTTATATATTTACTTTCTCATGTAATTGTATATTGCCGATATTTTCATTAATAGCTAAAATGAAAATATCTTGCTTAATATTATTGACTTATTGCATTAGCTATGTATGTAGGTAGGATGTAACATATCACACTTCTCACCGTGCTCGCTGTTGAGTTGTGATTGACTGTCCGCCCTCACAAACTGCCTTGCTAACCACTGCTCACTTGTGTCAGGTGATACCTCACGCCTTCGCGGGAGTAGCATAGGCGAGTCACGTGATCTCACCTGATGTGAGGCTTGCAGCCCATACCTCGTGCTCTCTCTCCATATGCTTCTAGTCCTAGAAACATCTCTCCAGTGATCTCTCTATTTTCTGGCTGTTTGTTCGTTATTTAGACTCTGTTTTGGTAGAGTATGGTTTTGCTGGTGAGTTAGAAATGTACCTCACGTCCAGAATTAGTGGTTTTGACATTTTGCAGAGGTTATGTGTCATTTGGATACACTCTTCAGCCCTGGTTCCCAGCTGAAGCTTCTGACCTACTTTGTCTGACATCAACGCACCGTCGTAGTCGGTGATTTGGTTATGCTGAACTTAGATTCAGTATTAAGGGAGTTTTATGCCTTTTATGGAGGATCTGCTGATGGTCCTCAGTTAGGGGTCATTATTTTGTTTCCTTGTTCCTGACGCTGTGCGGCTGCTTGGTACGTTATTGCTGTTTGACGAATGTTTCGTCATTTTGTACAAGCAAGCTGTTCTGATTGTCTTGATGGTCGAGTAGATAGATTTGAGGACTTACTGTCAGTCACTATTTAAGTATTTCGAGTCAAGTCTTACTGAGACTTTGAGCACACATACACATTCATACACTTGTATATATTTGTATTAATCATATTCAAGAGTATATCTCACCATAGTAAAGTACTCACGGTTTGTACTGTTCAAAAACTGCCCTCACCACTATATTACAATATGTACAGTTCAGTATTGCGCTACAAGAGATATAAAGGAGCTTGTATCCTAATGTATGTAATAATTATTGTCCACCTAGACACCTTTTGTTTTAATGATCTGTAATTTTATTTCGTTGGATTATCATCAGCAGTTTTAATACCAAAACTCAAGGATAACTAGACCTGACCTTATTCTGACAACTTGTTACAAAACCAGAAACTTGGTGAATGCTAGAGGAAGGGGAGACCTAGTGTTCTCTGGTGATATCTATACTTTATACATATTGCCTTTTTGTAACACTGAAATTATCTTGTTTGTATCTGGGAAAACCAAAAACCAAGTTCCATGGATGTATTCATTTATTTGTTGCTCTGGTGTGCGAGAAATAAATAACTAATTAAATAAATAAATACAGCCACACACCTCAGGTCAGGATGACCTGAGGTGTGTAGCTAAGTAAAATGTAGACAGTCTACTCAACTGTTTTACCCTTCAAGGGGTGGTAAGGGGCTCTTGATCTAGGGAATTGGATCTGTGCTGCAGCTCCCTGAATTGAGCCTGAATGACTTCCATCTCCCCTACAGGCGCTGTATAATTCTATGGGTTTAGTGCTCTACCATGATTATAATAATAATAATGTTTCACATAACTCTCACTAAAGTGAGTTACTGGCATAGGCCTAGTTCCACGAGTGACCGGTAAATGGCAAGCCTCCTAGGTCTATCCTCTCTGCACACACGTGACCTTCCGTCAAGACCTACTCCCTGGACTGGCTTCTTGGCTACCCTATAATTATATCTGACTGTGTACCTTTAGTAAATAAACTATTTGTCAATAGCGTTTTGTGTTCAACCTGTAAGTTACCCTACAATGTTACCAGACAATGTTACCCTACAATGTTACCAGACAATGTTACCCTACAATGTTACCAGACAATGTTACCCTACAATGTTACCAGACAATGTTACCCTACAATGTTACCAGACAATGTTACCCTACAATGTTACCAGACAATGTTACCCTACAATGTTACCAGACAATGTTACCCTACAATGTTACCAGACAATGTTACCCTACAATGTTACCAGACAATGTTACCCTACAATGTTACCAGACAATGTTACCCTACAATGTTACCAGACAATGTTACCCTACAATGCTACCAGACAATGTTACCCTACAATATTACCAGACAATGTTACCCTACAATGTTACCAGACAATGTTACCCTACAATGTTACCAGACAATGTTACCCTACAATGTTACCAGACAATGTTACCCTACAATATTACCAGACAATGTTACCCTACAATGTTACCAGACAATGTTACCCTACAATGTTACCAGACAATGTTACCCTACAATATTACCAGACAATGTTACCCTACAATGTTACCAGACAATGTTACCCTACAATGTTACCAGACAATGTTACCCTACAATATTACCAGACAATGTTACCCTACAATGTTACCAGACAATGTTACCCTACAATGTTACCAGACAATGTTACCCTACAATATTACCAGACAATGTTACCCTACAATGTTACCAGACAATGTTACCCTACAATGTTACCAGACAATGTTACCCTACAATATTACCAGACAATGTTACCCTACAATGTTACCAGACAATGTTACCCTACAATGTTACCAGACAATGTTACCCTACAATGTTACCAGACAATGTTACCCTACAATGTTACCAGACAATGTTACCCTACAATGTTACCAGACAATGTTACCCTACAATATTACCAGACAATGTTACCCTACAATGTTACCAGACAATGTTACCCTACAATGTTACCAGACAATGTTACCCAACAATGTTACCAGACAATGTTACCCTACAATGTTACCAGACAATGTTACCCTACAATGTTACCAGACAATGTTACCCTACAATGTTACCAGACAATGTTACCCTACAATGTTACCAGACAATGTTACCCTACAATGTTACCAGACAATGTTACCCTACAATGTTACCAGACAATGTTACCCTACAATGTTACCAGACAATGTTACCCTACAACGTTACCAGACAATGTTACCCTACAATGTTACCAGACAATGTTACCCTACAATGTTACCAGACAATGTTACCCTACAATGTTACCAGACAATGTTACCCTACAATGTTACCAGACAATGTTACCCTACAATGTTACCAGACAATGTTACGCTACAATGTTACCAGACAATGTTACCCTACAATGTTACCAGACAATGTTACCCTACAATGTTACCAGACAATGTTACCCTACAATGTTACCAGACAATGTTACCCTACAATGTTACCAGACAATGTTACCCTACAATGTTACCAGACAATGTTTCCCTACAATGTTACCAGACAATGTTACCCTACAATGTTACCAGACAATGTTACCCTACAATGTTACCAGACAATGCTACCCTACAATGTTACCAGACAATGTTACCCTACAATGTTACCAGACAATGTTACCCTACAATGTTACCAGACAATGTTACCCTACAATGTTACCAGACAATGTTACACTACAATGTTACCAGACAATGTTACCCTACAATGCTACCAGACAATGTTACCCTACAATGTTACCAGACAATGTTACCCTACAATGTTACCAGACAATGTTACCCTACAATGTTACCAGACAATGTTACCCTACAATGTTACCAGACAATGTTACCCTACAATGTTACCAGACAATGTTACCTTACAATGTTACCAGATAATGTTACCCTACAATGTTACCAGACAATGTTACCCTACAATGTTACCAGATAATGTCACCCTACAATGTTACCAGACACTGTTACCCTACAATGTTACCAGATAATGTTACCCTACAATGTTACAAGACAATGTTACCAGACAATGTTACCAGATAATGTTACCCTACAATGTTACCAGACAATGTTACCCTACAATGTTACCAGACAATATTACCCTACAATGTTACCAGATAATGTTACCCTACAATGTTACCAGACAATGTTACCCTACAATGTTAACAGATATTATTACCCTACAATGTTACCAGATAATGTTACCCTACAATGTTACCAGACAATGTTACCCTACAATGTTACCAGACAATGTTACCCTACAATGTTACCAGACAATGTTACCCTACAATGTTACCAGACAATGTTACCCTACAATGTTACCAGACAATGTTACCCTACAATGTTACCAGACAATGTTACCCTTCAATGTTACCAGACAATGCTACCCTACAATGTTACCAGACAATGTTACCCTACAATGTTACCAGACAATGTTACCCTACAATGTTACCAGATAATGTTACCCTACAATGTTACCAGACAATGTTACCCTACAATGTTACCAGACAATATTACCCTACAATGTTACCAGACAATATTACCCTACAATGTTACCAGATAATGTTACCCTACAATGTTACCAGACAATGTTACCCTACAATGTTACCAGACAATATTACCTTACAATGTTACCAGACAATGTTACCCTACAATGTTACCAGACAATATTACCCTACAATGTTACCAGACAATGTTACCCTACAATGTTACCAGACAATGTTACCCTACAATGTTACCAGATAATGTTACCCTACAATGTTACCAGACAATATTACCCTACAATGTTACCAGACAATATTACCCTACAATGTTACCAGACAATATTACCCTACAATGTTACCAGATAATGTTACCCTACAATGTTACCCGACAATGTTACCCTACAATGTTACCAGACAACATTACCCTACAATGTTACCAGACAATGTTACCCTACAATGTTACCAGACAATATTACCCTACAATGTTACCAGACAATGTTACCCTACAATGTTACCAGACAATGTTACCCTACAATGTTACCAGACAATATTACCCTACAATGTTACCAGACAATGTTACCCTACAATGTTACCAGACAACGTTACCCTACAATGTTACCAGACAATGTTACCCTACAATGTTACCAGACAATGTTACCCTACAATGTTACCAGACAATGTTACCCTACAATGTTACCAGACAATGTTACCCTACAATGTTACCAGACAACGTTACCCTACAATGTTACCAGACAATGTTACCCTACAATGTTACCAGACAATGTTACCCTACAATGTTACCAGACAATGTTACCCTACAATGTTACCAGACAATGTTACCCTACAATGTTACCAGACAATATTACCCTACAATGTTACCAGACAATGTTACCCTACAATGTTACCAGACAACGTTACCCTACAATGTTACCAGACAATGTTACCCTACAATGTTACCAGACAATGTTACCCTACAATGTTACCAGACAATGTTACCCTACAATGTTACCAGACAATGCTACCCTACAATGTTACCAGACAACGTTACCCTACAATGTTACCAGACAATGTTACCCTACAATGTTACCAGACAATGTTACCTACAATGTTACCAGACAATGTTACCCTACAATGTTACCAGACAATATTACCCTACAATGTTACCAGACAATGTTACCCTACAATGTTACCAGACAATGTTACCCTACAATGTTACCAGACAATGTTACCCTACAATGTTACCAGACAATATTACCCTACAATGTTACCAGACAATATTACCCTACAATGTTACCAGACAATATTACCCTACAATGTTACCAGATAATGTTACCCTACAATGTTACCAGACAATGTTACCCTACAATGTTACCAGACAACATTACCCTACAATGTTACCAGACAATGTTACCCTACAATGTTACCAGACAATATTACCCTACAATGTTACCAGACAATGTTACCCTACAATGTTACCAGACAATGTTACCCTACAATGTTACCAGACAATATTACCCTACAATGTTACCAGACAATGTTACCCTACAATGTTACCAGACAACGTTACCCTACAATGTTACCAGACAATGTTACCCTACAATGTTACCAGACAATGTTACCCTACAATGTTACCAGACAATGTTACCCTACAATGTTACCAGACAATGTTACCCTACAATGTTACCAGACAACGTTACCCTACAATGTTACCAGACAATGTTACCGTACAATGTTACCAGACAATGTTACCCTACAATGTTACCAGACAATGTTACCCTACAATGTTACCAGACAATGTTACCCTACAATGTTACCAGACAATATTACCCTACAATGTTACCAGACAATGTTACCCTACAATGTTACCAGACAACGTTACCCTACAATGTTACCAGACAATGTTACCCTACAATGTTACCAGATAATGTTACCCTACAATGTTACCAGACAATGTTACCCTACAATGTTACCAGACAATGTTACCCTACAATGTTACCAGACAACGTTACCCTACAATGTTACCAGACAATGTTACCCTACAATGTTACCAGACAATGTTACCCTACAATGTTACCAGACAATGTTACCCTACAATGTTACCAGACAATGTTACCCTACAATGTTACCAGACAATGTTACCCTACAATGTTACCAGACAATGTTACCCTACAATGTTACCAGACAATGTTACCCTACAATGTTACCAGACAATGTTACCCTACAATGTTACCAGACAATGTTACCCTACAATGTTACCAGACAATGTTACCCTACAATGTTACCAGACAATGTTACCCTACAATGTTACCAGACAATGTTACCCTACAATGTTACCAGACAATGTTACCCTACAATGTTACCAGACAATGTTACCCTACAATGTTACCAGACAATGTTACCCTACAATGTTACCAGACAATGTTACCCTACAATGTTTCCAGACAATGTTACCCTACAATGTTACGAGACAATATTACCCTACAATGTTACCAGACAATGTTACCCTACAATGTTACCAGACAACGTTACCCTACAATGTTACCAGACAATGTTACCCTACAATGTTACCAGACAATGTTACCCTACAATGTTACCAGACAATGTTACCCTACAATGTTACCAGACAATGTTACCCTACAATGTTACCAGACAACGTTACCCTACAATGTTACCAGACAATGTTACCCTACAATGTTACCAGACAATGTTACCCTACAATGTTACCAGACAATGTTACCCTACAATGTTACCAGACAATGTTACCCTACAATGTTACCAGACAATGTTACCCTACAATGTTACCAGACAATGTTACCCTACAATGTTACCAGACAATGTTACCCTACAATGTTACCAGACAATGTTACCCTACAATGTTACCAGACAATGTTACCCTACAATGTTACCAGACAATGTTACCCTACAATGTTACCAGACAATGTTACCCTACAATGTTACCAGACAATGTTACCCTACAATGTTACCAGACAATGTTACCCTACAATGTTACCAGACAATGTTACCCTACAATGTTACCAGACAATGTTACCCTACAATGTTACCAGACAATGTTACCCTACAATGTTACCAGACAATGTTACCCTACAATGTTACCAGACAATGTTACCCTACAATGTTACCAGACAATGCTACCCTACAATGTTACCAGACAATGTTACCCTACAATGTTACCAGACAATGTTACCCTACAATGTTACCAGACAATGTTACCCTACAATGTTACCAGACAATGTTACACTACAATGTTACCAGACAATGTTACCCTACAATGCTACCAGACAATGTTACCCTACAATGTTACCAGACAATGTTACCCTACAATGTTACCAGACAATGTTACCCTACAATGTTACCAGACAATGTTACCCTACAATGTTACCAGACAATGTTACCCTACAATGTTACCAGACAATGTTACCTTACAATGTTACCAGATAATGTTACCCTACAATGTTACCAGACAATGTTACCCTACAATGTTACCAGATAATGTCACCCTACAATGTTACCAGACACTGTTACCCTACAATGTTACCAGATAATGTTACCCTACAATGTTACAAGACAATGTTACCAGACAATGTTACCAGATAATGTTACCCTACAATGTTACCAGACAATGTTACCCTACAATGTTACCAGACAATATTACCCTACAATGTTACCAGATAATGTTACCCTACAATGTTACCAGACAATGTTACCCTACAATGTTAACAGATATTATTACCCTACAATGTTACCAGATAATGTTACCCTACAATGTTACCAGACAATGTTACCCTACAATGTTACCAGACAATGTTACCCTACAATGTTACCAGACAATGTTACCCTACAATGTTACCAGACAATGTTACCCTACAATGTTACCAGACAATGTTACCCTACAATGTTACCAGACAATGTTACCCTTCAATGTTACCAGACAATGCTACCCTACAATGTTACCAGACAATGTTACCCTACAATGTTACCAGACAATGTTACCCTACAATGTTACCAGATAATGTTACCCTACAATGTTACCAGACAATGTTACCCTACAATGTTACCTGACAATATTACCCTACAATGTTACCAGACAATATTACCCTACAATGTTACCAGATAATGTTACCCTACAATGTTACCAGACAATGTTACCCTACAATGTTACCAGACAATATTACCTTACAATGTTACCAGACAATGTTACCCTACAATGTTACCAGACAATATTACCCTACAATGTTACCAGACAATGTTACCCTACAATGTTACCAGACAATGTTACCCTACAATGTTACCAGATAATGTTACCCTACAATGTTACCAGACAATATTACCCTACAATGTTACCAGACAATATTACCCTACAATGTTACCAGACAATATTACCCTACAATGTTACCAGATAATGTTACCCTACAATGTTACCCGACAATGTTACCCTACAATGTTACCAGACAACATTACCCTACAATGTTACCAGACAATGTTACCCTACAATGTTACCAGACAATATTACCCTACAATGTTACCAGACAATGTTACCCTACAATGTTACCAGACAATGTTACCCTACAATGTTACCAGACAATATTACCCTACAATGTTACCAGACAATGTTACCCTACAATGTTACCAGACAACGTTACCCTACAATGTTACCAGACAATGTTACCCTACAATGTTACCAGACAATGTTACCCTACAATGTTACCAGACAATGTTACCCTACAATGTTACCAGACAATGTTACCCTACAATGTTACCAGACAACGTTACCCTACAATGTTACCAGACAATGTTACCCTACAATGTTACCAGACAATGTTACCCTACAATGTTACCAGACAATGTTACCCTACAATGTTACCAGACAATGTTACCCTACAATGTTACCAGACAATATTACCCTACAATGTTACCAGACAATGTTACCCTACAATGTTACCAGACAACGTTACCCTTCAATGTTACCAGACAATGTTACCCTACAATGTTACCAGACAATGTTACCCTACAATGTTACCAGACAATGTTACCCTACAATGTTACCAGACAATGTTACCCTACAATGTTACCAGACAACGTTACCCTACAATGTTACCAGACAATGTTACCCTACAATGTTACCAGACAATGTTACCTACAATGTTACCAGACAATGTTACCCTACAATGTTACCAGACAATATTACCCTACAATGTTACCAGACAATGTTACCCTACAATGTTACCAGACAATGTTACCCTACAATGTTACCAGACAATGTTACCCTACAATGTTACCAGACAATATTACCCTACAATGTTACCAGACAATATTACCCTACAATGTTACCAGACAATATTACCCTACAATGTTACCAGATAATGTTACCCTACAATGTTACCAGACAATGTTACCCTACAATGTTACCAGACAACATTACCCTACAATGTTACCAGACAATGTTACCCTACAATGTTACCAGACAATATTACCCTACAATGTTACCAGACAATGTTACCCTACAATGTTACCAGACAATGTTACCCTACAATGTTACCAGACAATATTACCCTACAATGTTACCAGACAATGTTACCCTACAATGTTACCAGACAACGTTACCCTACAATGTTACCAGACAATGTTACCCTACAATGTTACCAGACAATGTTACCCTACAATGTTACCAGACAATGTTACCCTACAATGTTACCAGACAATGTTACCCTACAATGTTACCAGACAACGTTACCCTACAATGTTACCAGACAATGTTACCGTACAATGTTACCAGACAATGTTACCCTACAATGTTACCAGACAATGTTACCCTACAATGTTACCAGACAATGTTACCCTACAATGTTACCAGACAATATTACCCTACAATGTTACCAGACAATGTTACCCTACAATGTTACCAGACAACGTTACCCTACAATGTTACCAGACAATGTTACCCTACAATGTTACCAGATAATGTTACCCTACAATGTTACCAGACAATGTTACCCTACAATGTTACCAGACAATGTTACCCTACAATGTTACCAGACAACGTTACCCTACAATGTTACCAGACAATGTTACCCTACAATGTTACCAGACAATGTTACCCTACAATGTTACCAGACAATGTTACCCTACAATGTTACCAGACAATGTTACCCTACAATGTTACCAGACAATGTTACCCTACAATGTTACCAGACAATGTTACCCTACAATGTTACCAGACAATGTTACCCTACAATGTTACCAGACAATGTTACCCTACAATGTTACCAGACAATGTTACCCTACAATGTTACCAGACAATGTTACCCTACAATGTTACCAGACAATGTTACCCTACAATGTTACCAGACAATGTTACCCTACAATGTTACCAGACAATGTTACCCTACAATGTTACCAGACAATGTTACCCTACAATGTTACCAGACAATGTTACCCTACAATGTTACCAGACAATGTTACCCTACAATGTTACCAGACAATGTTACCCTACAATGTTACCAGACAATATTACCCTACAATGTTACCAGACAATGTTACCCTACAATGTTACCAGACAACGTTACCCTACAATGTTACCAGACAATGTTACCCTACAATGTTACCAGACAATGTTACCCTACAATGTTACCAGACAATGTTACCCTACAATGTTACCAGACAATGTTACCCTACAATGTTACCAGACAACGTTACCCTACAATGTTACCAGACAATGTTACCCTACAATGTTACCAGACAATGTTACCCTACAATGTTACCAGACAATGTTACCCTACAATGTTACCAGACAATGTTACCCTACAATGTTACCAGACAATGTTACCCTACAATGTTACCAGACAATGTTACCCTACAATGTTACCAGACAATGTTACCCTACAATGTTACCAGACAATGTTACCCTACAATGTTACCAGACAATGTTACCCCACAATGTTACCAGACAATGTTACCCTACAATGTTACCAGACAATGTTACCCTACAATGTTACCAGACAATGTTACCCTACAATGTTACCAGACAATGTTACCCTACAATGTTACCAGACAATGTTACCCTACAATGTTACCAGACAATGTTACCCTACAATGTTACCAGACAATGTTACCCTACAATGTTACCAGACAATGTTACCCTACAATGTTACCAGACAATGTTACCCTACAATGTTACCAGACAATGTTACCCTACAATGTTACCAGACAATGTTACCCTACAATGTTACCAGACAATGTTACCCTACAATGTTACCAGACTACACGAGATAAAACTTCCAGCACAAGCAGTAAAAGATGTAAATTTACCAATACAGAAGAACAATCTACATAAACCTTATCCTAGAATAGGTTATCAGGGTTATTAATGCTATTTCCATGGATACCTTAAAAATTGGTTAGACAAATATCTTAAGAACTGATGAATTTGAATTGGACTTAAGTAATCTTAGATAATATTAAAAGAGTTTTTCATCCCTTAAATAAATATTAATATAAATATTCACTGTTCATGATATTCACTGTTCATCATATTCACTGTTCATCATATACACTGACAAACATAGAGCATGTGTGTACCGATGGCTTCAGGTATGCTGTGGGTAGGAGGTCCATCAAGGAAGGTTCCTTGATGTTGGTGAGGGGCTCTTGATTTAGGGAATTGGATCTGTGCTCCAGTTCCCCGAATTAAGCCTGAATGCCTTCCACATCCTGGAGTTACCTGGAGAGAGTTTCGGGGGTCAACGCCCCCGCGGCCCGGTCTGTGACCAGGCCTCCTGGTGGATCAGCACCTGATCAACCAGGCTGTTGCTGCTGGCTGCACGAAACCCCCCCCCAGGTGCTGTATAATCCTCCGGGTTTAGCGCTTCCCCCTTGATTATAATAATAATAATGTGGGTAGGAGGATTATTATTATTATTATAATCAAAAAGAAGCGCTAAGCCACAAGGGCTATACAGCGCTGCAGGGCAGGAAGGAAGCGAGGGCATCAGGTGGCAAAAGGGAGATGGATGAGTAATAGGTTACGGATAACAGCGGGGTAGTGGATGGTGAAAGGGTAAAGGGCAGCAAGAGACTGAACTAGAAAGGGCTGAGGGGAGAGCGAAAAGTATCGTCAGAGTTTGTGGAGTAAATCAGTCGTTGTCAAGAAGTCAGTGATAGAGTCAGGATTAAAGGAGGGTCCATCAGCAAGAAGGGAAGGTAAAGAGAGAGTAGTAGAACGAAGACGACGTTGGAGGTAAATTCTGCGTGCTCGTTGATAGAGAGGGCAGTCTAACAGAATGTGGCTAATCGATACTGGAACTTGACACTGCTCACAGAGAGGAACAGGGTGCCTCTCCATGAGATACCCATGAGTAAGACGAGTGTGGCCAATGCGAAGGCGGGAGAGAGTGGTCTCCCAACCTCGGCACTGATGACAAGAAGACGGCCAGTAACCTATGCTCGGTTTAATAGAATGAAGTTTGTTACCGAGCAGAGTTGACCAACGTTGTTGCCAATGGGTGCGAAGGTGGGTAGCTATTGCAGCAAAATGGTCCAGAAATGGAACACCTCGATAAGAAATTGGTAGGTCATGTACTGCTGACCGCGCAGCAGTGTCTGCCTGTTCATTGCCCTGTACGTCGACATGACCAGGGACCCAACAAAAAACAATATCTTTATGTTTGGTAGAGATAAGGCGTAGCCAAAGTTGGATACGGAGAACTAGGGGATGAGATGTATCAAATTTTTGTATAGCCTGTAGAGCACTAAGGGAGTCTGAGACTACTACAAATGATGACACAGGCATAGATGCGATACGAATAAGTGCTGCAAGAATGGCATACAGTTCAGCAGTAAAAATGCTAGCTGAAGATAGTAAATGCCCCCGCACGACGCTGTCCGGAAACACTGCTGCGAATCCGACGCCGTCTGAAGACTTAGAGCCATCTGTGTACACAGCGGTGGCATGAGAATGGGAGTGGAAGTGATCAAGAAAAAGAGAGCGGGAAGCCACCGTAGGCAGTTGAGCTTTCGAGCAAGGGAGCGAGAAGGAACAGACTCGAACAGCTGGAACTTCCCAGGGGGGTAGGGAAAAGTGAGATGCTACATGAACATATAAAGGTGGTAACTGAAGGGAAGACAAGAGTGAATGTAGGTGAAGAGAAAAGGGACGGAGCAAACAGGGGCGGCGAACGAATAAAGAATGTCTACTAATATCGATGACCATTCTATAAATGGAAGGATTGTGTAGATCGTGAGAGCGTACATAGTAGCGAAGGCAATGGGCATCACGGCGATCAGACAAGGATGGAACATTCGCTTCTGTATAGAGGCTCTCAACAGGGGAAGAGCGAAAAGCACCAAGGCACAAACGTAATCCTTGGTGATGGATAGAGTTAAGGCCGCGGAATAAATCTGGTCACCATAATCGAGTTTCGATAAAACGAGGGCTGAATGTAGGCGAAGCAGAGTTCGACGATCAGCTCCCCAGGAAAGATGAGCAAGGGTTTTAAGAAGGTTTAGCCGGCTGTGACAAGTTGCCTTCAGAGAGGTAATGTGAGGTTTCCAGGATAACCTACGGTCAAAGAGAAGGCCTAGAAACCTGACTGTATCACGTTCGGGGATACGGGAGCCATAGAGATACAAAGGATGATCGGAGATAACAGAGCGTCTAGTGAAAGTAATTTGGTGAGTTTTGGTACTTGAAAATTTAAACCCATGCGTGGTGGCCCAAGTGGAAACACGGTCGACCGCATGCTGGAGAGAAACTGCAATAAGATGACAGTCAGCGCCTGCACAAGCAATAGCGAAGTCATCAACATAGAGTGATGACAAATATTGGGTGGAAGAACAGAGGCCAAATCATTTATAGCAAGGAGAAAAAGTGTTGTGCTTAGAACACATCCCTGAGGGACACCTTCAGCTTGGACGAAGTCCGGGGAAAGAACATTATTGACTCGAACACGGAAATGTCTGTCAGTTAAAAAGTTCTTAAGGAAGGATGGTAGATTGCCTCGGAGGCCTAAGGAATGGGCCTGGGCCAAAATATTATACCTCCAAGTTGTGCCATATGCCTTCTCAAGGTCAAAAAATATGGCAATAACTGAGTGATTATTCGCAAAGGCATTACGAACATACGTATCCAAGCGTAGTAAGGGGTCTATGGTAGAACGACCCTTACGAAAGCCATATTGACTAGCGGAGAGACTGTTGTGAGTCTCTAAATACCACATTAAACGTCGATTTACGAGACGTTCCATCACTTTGCAAACTGCACTAGTAAGAGCGATGGGACGATAGTGGGAGGCATCATGTCCTGTAGTACCCGGTTTGCGGAAAGGGAGAACAATGGCAGATTTCCACAGCTGGGGAAGAACTCCTTGTGCCCAAATGAGATTGAAGAGGTGTAAGAGGACTACAAGGGCTGACCGATGTAAATGTTGTAACATACGAATATGAATGTCGTCAGGCCCAGCTGCCGATGATCGGCAAGCTGAGAGCGTTGCCTCCAGGTCTTGAAGTGTAAAAGGCACATTATACTGTTCTTCTCTGAGAGAAGAAAAGTCCAAGGGTACTAACTCTCTGGCAGACTTTGAGGAAAGAAACGAGGGGCATAGATGGAGCCCTCGGGAAATACGGACCAGATGTGTGCCAAGTTCAATGGCAACGTCGAGAGGGTTTGCTACATCAACACCAGCGACCCGTAGAACAGGAGCCGGGTCAGGAGAGTATTTACCACTCAATTTCCTCACTTTTTTCCAGACTACACTCATAGAAGAAGCAGAGGTGATGGTGGAAACATAGTCTCGCCAACAAGTGCGTTTAGCTTCACGGATGACACGGTGAGCGATCGCACGCTTCTGCTTAAAATCAAGAAGTCTCTCAGCGGTTCTATTGTACCGGTACCTGCCCCAAGCAGCACGTTTCAAACGTATTGCACGAGCACAAGCAGGAGACCACCAAGGCACGCACTTCTGAGAATGCCTGCCTGAGGTTTGGGGTATAGAATGAGAAGCTGCGGTATAAACTGACGTCGAGAAGATGTGTAGGAGCTCATCAATGGAGGATGAAGAAGGAACCTCACTAAAAGCAGTGAGGTGTGAGTAAAGATCCCAATTTGCCCGATCAAATTGCCAGCGAGGGCTACGGAAAGGTGGTGAATAGGAAGGAGAAGTAAGAATGATCGGAAAATGATCGCTGTCATGTAAGTCCGGTAGAACAGACCAGGTGAAGTCTAGTGCAGTGGAAGAAGAGCAGACTGATAGATCGACGCAAGAGAGAGTATGAGTACGAGGATCAAAATGGGTGGGAGTACCCGTATTTAAAACATGGAGGGGGTGAGAGGCGAGAAAAGCCTCCAACTGGATGCCACGTGAGTCACAATGAGACCCCCCCCCAGAGGAAATGGTGGGCATTAAAATCACCAAGTAACAGAAGTGGTGGTGGTAAGGATGAAACAAGAAAGGCAAAGTCTGGGATAGAAAATGCTCGAGAAGGAGAGAGATTTAAAGAACATATTGTAAACCACTTATTCAAGTGGATACGGGCTGCAGTGTAATGCAGCGAGGTATGGACAAATAGTTGACAGTACTGAATATCATTGCGTAGAAGAAGGGCACTTTCATTAAAGGTCCCATCTGAGAAAGTATTCGAAGAATACAATAAATTATAGCCTGAGATAGGTTGGAAGACAGCAGAGTGTAATTTTGGTTCTTGTAAGCAAGCACCAACAGGGGAAAACCTGGAAAGCAACATCTGAAGCTCACCCCGATTACCCCTGAGGCCGCGGATATTCCACTGTAAATAGGCCATGATTGGCGATGAAGAAAATACCAGGAATCTGTAGGTAAAGGCACCTACGGACTAGAGGGGTTAGAAAAGTCAATGTGTGGTGGCATTGGAAGACGTTCAAGTAGCGAAGGAACGGAGCGTTGCGAAGATTGGGGTTGTAAAGATGGAGGAGAGGGAAGAGAAGGAACAGGAAGTGAATCAGTGTCCATTGAAGGTTTAGTCTCTGCAATATATTCTGAAATGGCTTCAAGTGTTTCTGAATTCAAAGATGTATGGGAGACCATATTAGAGATAGAAGGAGGAGGGTGAGTAAAGATTGGGACAGTAATAGACTGTACCAAAGTAGAGGGGGAGGGAAGAGTGTAAGAAACTGGAGATGAAGTGTGGGGGGGACAGAAGAGGCAGAAAGCTGGGAGGTGGCAGAAGAGGGAGAAACTTGGGAGGGGACGGGGGTGGAAGGCATAGTACGAGGAGGAGGGTGAATCTCCACATTTGTAATAGAGCCAGAGAGAGGGGAAGAACTAGGTACAGAGACTGGAAAGGTAAAGTGTGGAGGTGGAAGAAGGGAAGGAAGGGGCAAAGAAGATTTGAGCAATGTGGATTTTTTGGACCTCTGAGAAGTAGAGGGGCGATTGGTATTAGGTGTCGTACGAGGTCTTGTCGATAGTGGGGCTTGTGAGGAAGGACGCGAAGATGTGAGAACAGATTGAGTTGTAGTCGGGACGTCAGAGCCAAGGACAGCAAAAGGATTAGATGCCGTAGTGGCTATGGGAGGGGTAACAACAGAGGAGGCTGCAGAAGATGGGACCCCAGAAGTGGGGGGATGTTTAGAAACACGAGAATAAGAAACACGGGGTAGTCTCCCTTGGAGGCGGAGATGAGTAACTGCCATAGCATAAGGGAGACCTTCTGCCTCTTTGAGGCAACGGATTTCACGTTCATTTAAGTAGACCTGGCAACGGCGGGAGTACGAAGGGTGAGCTTCATTACAATTAAGGCAAGATGGAGGTTGACTGCAAGAAGTATTAGAATGGTCGTCGGCACCACAGACTGGGCATTTGGCCATAGATCTGCAATATTTTGCTGGGTGACCAAAACGCCAGCAATTTCTACATTGATGCGGTGTAGGTATCACCTTTCGAACTTGTAACAGATGTCCCGCGACATATACAGTGGACGGGAGTTCTCGGCTGTCAAAAGTTAAACAAGCCACATTGCAAGGGTAACGTCTCCGCCCCCGGGCAGGAAGGACATAAGTGTCTACTTTGAGGATTGGGAGATCCTGGAGTTCCAGCTGTTCAAAAATGTCATTGCCACATGACTGGAAATTCTGTTGGACTATGGTATGGGGCAGAATGACAGTACCACTACAAGAATTGAGAGAAAGATGTTTTTCAATAGTGATAGGAGTAGTATCGATATTCGAAAGGAGAGAAAGATCATGAGCTTGGGTAGCATTCTGGACAGTGATGATGCGCATACCGCTCTTGAGAGCATGAAATGAAATATCTCTACCAACATGATGCAGGAGAGCTTTGCCAATACTATGGTCAGAAAGGTAGGCAGAAGAAGAAGTCGGTCTTAAAGTAAAGAATTTAGTCCATTGTGTGGTCCGAAACTGAGCGTGGAGAGGGAGTGCTTGACGTGTCGGTCTTTTCCGAGTAGAATGGGAAGGTAACGAAGGAACATCATCAGGAGATTGACGTTGGCGTTTAGGAGTAGGACTGGAGTTGGTCCGGCGTGAAATGGGCGGGCGATTCGAAAATTGCCGTACCGTAGAGGGAGAAGCCGGAAGCATAGTCAAAGGAGAGCGGAGTTCAGACAAATCGAAGGAGTCAGTCGAAGCCCCGGTACCTAAAGCGGGTGAGGAAACAGCACCAGCAAGAGGTACAGGGGCATCAGGAGTGTCCGAAGAGTGATCTAAACACAAGGCAAGGTCAGAATGGGGTGCGGTATCAAGAAGGGGCCCGGGGGTAGTGGGTTCATGGACTAGGGCTGCCATGGTTAGGTTACTCCTTTGCTTTTTGTTTTTAAGAAAAAAAAAGAAAGAAGAAAAGAAAATAAAAATAAAAAAAGGATAAAAAAGGGGGGGAGCGGGGAGGAATAGTTCCCAGGAGGAATGAAGGGGCCGGAAATCTCCCTCCGCGCCCAAGAGGACCTCAACACCGCTAGTAGCGCAGATGCAGCATGGAACCCGTGCCATACCCTACCCTTCATGCCAGTAAACCAGCAATCCGGGATAGCAACCTCACATCTGCCGAGCTACCTCGGTGGACAAAAGAGAGGGCGGCCGGATATCCGCCACAAAGCATACCTCCTTCGGCCACCACCCCCGGAATCCGAAAGGTGGCTTCCAGAGATACACCCGTCGCCCGAAAGACACCCAAAGCTACTCCGGGATACCGGAGAGGGATCGGGACATCCCCAGGCAATCCAGATTCCACGGCAAACTACGCCACCGCCAAGAACCTCAACGGAATGGGATGGACCCCGGTGTCCTTTCCCCTACCTAGGAACTAGCGTGCCTGTGGGAGAAATCCCAAAGGCCAAAAAGAGGAAGGGCAAAAGGGAGGGGTGGGGAGGACGAGGAGGAATGGAAAAAGGGGAGGATGGGGAGGATGGGATAGGGGAGGGGAGAATGGGGGGTAATTAGGTTCGGTCTGAGGAAGAAGACCGACAGGGCTAATTCCTCATACCAAGAGCCTCTTCACCACACCAAGGAGCCCCCCTTGAAGAGGTGTGGGTAGGAGGAGCAAGAACTAATCACCCACAACAAGCAGTTTGATAATTCTGTACATCACCCATACCCTGGCCAGCTCTCTCTCTCTCTCTCTCTCTCTCTCTATATATATATATATATATATATATATATATATATATATATATATATATATATATATATATATATATATGTATATATATATATATATATATATATATATATATATATATATATATATATATATATATATATATATATATATATATATTATATATATATATATATATATATATATATATATATATATATATATATATATATATATATATATATATATATATATATATATATATATATATATATATATACATATATATATATATATATATATATATATATATATATATATATAGAGAGAGAGAGAGAGAGAGAGAGAGAGCTGGCCAGGGTATGGGTGATGTACAGAATTATATATATATATATATATATATATATATATATATATATATATATATATATATATATATATATATATATCTGTCTCTCTCTCTCTCACCAGTGGAAGTAGCAGCATCATATAGCGCTCGAGAATCTTTAGTGGTTTTTGGCCACCAAGGTATTACAATGATCACCGAAAGTTGTCAGTGAACAACTTAACAAGTGATAAAAGAGCTGCCTCAAATCAGAAAAGGGAGGTGATGGATACAATTTATATAATTTGAAAGTGGAATCAGTGCCAGTAGAGAGAGAGAGGCAAGAGGCCTAGTGTGGGTGTAGGTGATATCGTCACAAGCCAATATCAGCAAATTCGACCAGAATAATTGTGACCCAAGCCAGAGGATACACCAGTTAGTGAATAATAAAACAATCAGAGTGAGGGTAAAGAAAAAGTCAAAGGGAAAATATCCAGTATTCTCAGGACTCTGGCGTTTTTCCTGAAACGAGTGTATACAATAAGAAGTTCAATTGTCTACCTGATAGCATAGTGAAATCTTCGAGTGGTATTTGAAGCACGGTTCATGTGAATATAATAAATACAGTGAAGAAGAAATGGAAGGGAAAGCAAGGGGCCAGGAGTGCTGCCACGTTTTGGCGGCACTCCTTCAGCCATAACTGAACCGTGATCCTGACGACACCTCTGCCAGACGTGATGTACAAATCATCTTTTTGTGGTTGCATGTGAGATTATCATCTGGTCCTGCATAACTGATAGCTGGGGGCCATAAACCCTGCTCTAGAGAGTTGAATTTCATACATAGAGCACTTAACATTTAGTAAGGGAGTGAAGCTGGGAGGGGACTTAAGCAGTGGTACCACATGCTAGGTCGACACACACATTAGTTCTCCACCAGGTCTCTTGCTCCCCCAACCCCAGCGTTCTCCCCAGACCACAGTTTTAGAAAAGAAGTTGAAAGTTTGGTATACAAATGTGGATAGAATAAATAAATGTGAGGAGTGGCCTAATAGAATCATGCCACTCACATCACAGCACTTAGAGAAATAAAACTAATGGGGATGATGGAGCTAGTGATCAAGTGGTTCTGAGCTTTGAATACAAAGAGTTACAAGTGGAAAGGGTAACAGGAGTAGGATGGGAGAAGCCAAACTACAAAAGGGGGACTAAATAGGCATGAGGAACTTCCTTCAGGAGGTTCAGTGGGAAAGAGAATTGGTCGGAAAATCAGTAAACGTGATGGACTAAGTAACAAAATGCAAGGAGAGGTTTGTTCCCAAGGGCAACAGAAATAATGAGAAGACCAGGACGAGCCCTTGGTTTACCCAAAGGTGTAGGGAGGCAAAAACTAAGTGTGCCAGAGAATGGAAAATGTACAGAAGAAAAGGGATCCAGGAAAATAAGGAGATTAGTCGAAGAGCCAGAAACTAGTATGCACAGATAAGGACGGAGGCCCAGCGACAGTTCGAAAATGACAGCATCGAAAGTCAAGTCTAACCGGACTCTCTTGCATAGCCACATCAGGAGGAAAACAACACTAAAGGACCAGGTAATCAGGCTGAGGAAGAAACGACCAAGAAGTATGCGAGGAGCTCAACATGAGTTTTAAGGAAGCATTTACAGCGGAAACAGAAAGGACCCCGGGAAGTCAGAACAGGAGGGCACACCAACAAGGGGTATACCAACAAGTGCTGGATGAGATACAACCGAGGAGGAGAAGCTGCTGCTAAACAAACTTGACACCTCTAAGGCGGTGGGACCGGACATTTCTCCGTGGATCCTTTGAGAGGAAGCAGAGACGCTGTGTGTGCCACTAACAGTTTTCAACATATCCGTTGCAACTGGGCAAATACCCGAGGTATGGAAGACGGCAAATGTAGTCCCCATTTTTAAGAAAGGAGACAGACACAAGGCACTAAATTACAGACTAGTATCACTGACGTGTACAGTATGCAAAGTCATGGAGAAGATTATCAGGAGGAACAAGCTTATAAACGACAAACAGCACAGATTCAGGGAAGGAAAATCCTGTGTCACAAACCTACTGGAGTTTTATGACAAGGTAATTGCAGTAAAACACGAGAAAGAGGGATGGGCAGACTGCATTTTCATGGAGTGCAAGAAGGCCTTCGACACATTTCCTGACAAGAGATTAATGCAAAAGATAGAGGGTCAGGCATGCATAACAGGAAGGGCACTGCAATGGATCAGAGAATACCTGACAGGGAGGCAACAACGAGTCATGGTACGTGACGAGGTGTCAGACTGGGCGCCTATGACGAGCGGGATTCCACAGAGATCAGCCCTAGGACCAGGGAGAGAGGGGACCTAGTAGCGACCAGTGAAGAGGCGGGACCAGGACCTACGAGTCGACCCCTGCAACCAGAAGTAAGGGACTACTAATAGGTGAGTACACACACACACACTGACATGATCCTAATGGTAGATTTCAACACTGTGTATAAATTTTGTTCTTCCTGAAGTAAAATAACAAGGAAATATAATTAACTTTAAGACTCATTGTGTAACTATCATACTGAACAGAGTAGAAAATCGCAGATGCATATTTTGCTAACTACAAAAAGAACTTAAATACATTTACACCCTCTCCCCCACTGGCACTGGACTTGAACCCTGGTACTGAAGGCAGGTCGGCCCACTCTGACGCTGGACTTGAACCCTGGTACTGAAGGTAGGTCGGCCCACTCTGACGCTGGACTTGAACCCTGGTACTGAAGGCAGGTCGGCCCACTCTGGCGCTAGACTTGAACCCTGGTACTGAAGGCAGGTCGGCCCACTCTGACGCTGGACTTGAACCCTGGTACTGAAGGTAGGTCGGCCCACTCTGACGCTAGACTTGAACCCTGGCACTGAAGGCAGGCTGGCCCATTCTGGCGATGGACTTGAACCCTAGCACTGAAGGCAGGGTTCAAGGGGACCAATGTTATCACGTTCATGATGCGCCTACACCTTGAAGAGGTTCTGCCAATTTTGGACCTGAAGGCCCTGCTGCAATGTTCCCTCATTCTTATGTTATTAAAGCTATTATTTGGATCATTTTTGAGTCATTAGTGAATTTAAATTTACTGAAGTCACCTTTTATTACCTCCTTAAGGTTATTAAATTATGAACAGTACACAAGTGGAGCGCCACTTGTGACCGGTCTCCAGTCTTACAGTCTTGTGTCACTCCACTGACGCTCACTCTGTGCTTTCTGCTGGTTAGACTTGTTTTCATCCAAGGCCGAGGATTTTTCCAATATCTTGACTTCTTGCCTTTATTCAAGTCTTTTGTGAGGTATTCTACCAAAAGTACCAAAAGCCTTACTGAAAACCAAGTAAGCAACATCACATTCTTGACCGCCGCCCACTGCCTCAGTAACCTTACTCAGGAACGCTCGTAGTCAGGCAGAGACGGATTCTTGTGACGCCGTGTTGAGGATCAGCAATCAAATCATGACTATACATGGATTAGGTTTTACCTTTGGAACTTCACTTAAACCTCGAGCTGGAATTAATCCGATTGTCCCTTTCGATTGCTTTCATCACAGAAGAGGTGTTGGAGTGGTGTTGGAGAGTACAGGATGGGTGTTGGAGTGCTGTGGGAGAGTATGGAATGGGTACTGGAGTGCTCTGTGAGAGTACAGGATGTGATGGAATATCACAATGGTATACAATACCGACAGGTTGATGAGACACATAGGCAACAGTTAGGCATCTTTATTCCGAAACGTTTCACCTACACAGTAGACTTCCTCAGTCGAGTAAAGCAAGTAGGCAGGATCAGTCGAGCTGTGAAGACGATGTAATCAGTCCATCACCCTTGAAGACGTAGATTTGAGGTTGTCAGTCCCTCAGCCTGGAGATGAATTCCGTTCCATAGTTTGAAACAATGTGGAGAACCAGCAACAGTGTGGAGACATATACTGTCGGCAGGGAGGTGCAGGTTAGTAGAAGAATGCAGTCACTGAGAGGTCACGTCCCTCTCAGATCCAACCATCCTCAAGAATGTAGTCACTGAGAGGTCACGTCCCTCTCAGATCCAACCATCCTCAAGAATGTAGTCACTGAGAGGTCACGTCCCTCTCAGATCCAACCATCCTCAAGAATGTAGTCACTGAGAGGTCACGTCCCTCTCAGATCCAACCATCCTCAAGAATGTAGTCACTGAGAGGTCACGTCCCTCTCAGATCCAACCATCCTCAAGAATGTAGTCACTGAGAGGTCACGTCCCTCTCAGATCCAACCATCCTCAAGAATGTAGTCACTGAGAGGTCACGTCCCTCTCAGATCCAACCATCCTCAAGAATGTAGTCACTGAGAGGTCACGTCCCTCTCAGATCCAACCATCCTCAAGAATGTAGTCACTGAGAGGTCACGTCCCTCTCAGATCCAACCATCCTCAAGAATGTAGTCACTGAGAGGTCACGTCCCTCTCAGATCCAACCATCCTCAAGAATGTAGTCACTGTGAGGTCACGTCCCTCTCAGATCCAACCATCCTCAAGAATGTAGTCACTGAGAGGTCACGTCCCTCTCAGATCCAACCATCCTCAAGAATGTAGTCACTGAGAGGTCACGTCCCTCTCAGATCCAACCATCCTCAAGAATGTAGTCACTGAGAGGTCACGTCCCTCTCAGATCCAACCATCCTCAAGAATGTAGTCACTGAGAGGTCACGTCCCTCTCAGATCCAACCATCCTCAAGAATGTAGTCACTGTGAGGTCACGTCCCTCTCAGATCCAACGATCCTCAAGAATGTAGTCACTGAGAAGTCACGTCCCTCTCAGATCCAACCATCCTCAAGAATGTAGTCACTGTGAGGTCACGTCCCTCTCAGATCCAACCATCCTCAAGAATGTCGTCACTGTGAGGTCACGTCCCTCTCAGATCCAACCATCCTCAAGAATGTAGTCACTGAGAGGTCACGTCCCTCTCAGATCCAACCATCCTCAAGAATGTAGTCACTGAGAGGTCACGTCCCTCTCAGATCCAACCATCCTCAAGAATGTAGTCACTGAGAGGTCACGTCCCTCTCAGATCCAACCATCCTCAAGAATGTAGTCACTGAGAGGTCACGTCCCTCTCAGATCCAACCATCCTCAAGAATGTAGTCACTGAGAGGTCACGTCCCTCTCAGATCCAACCATCCTCAAGAATGTAGTCACTGTGAGGTCACGTCCCTCTCAGATCCAACCATCCTCAAGAATGTAGTCACTGAGAGGTCACGTCCCTCTCAGATCCAACCATCCTCAAGAATGTAGTCACTGTGAGGTCACGTCCCTCTCAGATCCAACCATCCTCAAGAATGTAGTCACTGAGAGGCCACGTCCCTCTCAGATCCAACCATCCTCAAGAATGTAGTCATTGAGAGGTCACGTCCCTCTCAGATCCTACCATCCTCAAGAATGTAGTCACTGAGAGGTCACCTCCCTCTCAGATCCAACCATCCTCAAGAATGTAGTCACTGAGAGGTCACGTCCCTCTCAGATCCAACCATCCTCAAGAATGTAGTCACTGAGAGGTCACGTCCCTCTCAGATCCTACCATCCTCAAGAAAGTAGTCACTGAGAGGTCACGTCCCTCTCAGATCCAACCATCCTCAAGAATGTAGTCACTGAGAGGTCACGTCCCTCTCAGATCCAACCATCCTCAAGAATGTAGTCACTGAGAGGTCACGTCCCTCTCAGATCCTACCATCTTCAAGAATGTAGTCACTGAGAGGTCACGTCCCTCTCAGATCCAACCATCCTCACTTGACAAAGTTGTCCAAGGTGTTTTCTCTTATGTACCCAGATACTAATGTGTTGCAATGCCTGACAGAGTGACTATCAAAGTAGTATACCATACCGAGAGGTTGATAAGTATTGGAGTGCTATACTCACCTAATTGTGGTTGCAGGGGTCGAGACTCAGCTCCTGGACCCGTCGCTTCACTGATCGCTACTAGGTCCTCTCCCTCTCTGCTTCCTGAGCTTTGTCATACTTCTTCTTAAAACTATGTATGGTTCCTGCCTCCACTACTTCACTTGCTAGGCTATTCCACTTCCTGACGACTCAATGACTAAAGAAATACTTCCTAACGTCCCTGTGATTCGTCTGAGTCTTCAGCTTCCAATTGTGACCCCTTGTTTCTGTGTCCCCTCTCTGGAACATCCTGTCTCTGTCCACCTTGTCTATTCCCCGCAGTATATTGTATGTCGTTATCATGTCTCCCCTGACCCTTCTGTCCTCCATTGTCGTCAGTCCGATTTCCCTCAACCTTTCCTCGTACGACATTCCCCTGAGCTCTGGGACTAGCCTTGTTGCAAACCTTTGTACTTTCTCTAACTTCTTGACGTGCTTGACCAGGTGTGAGTTCCAGACTGGTGCTGCATACTCCAGTATGGGCCTGACGTACACACTGTACAGTGTCTTGAACGATTCCTTGTTAAGGTATCGGAACGCTATTCTCAGGTTTGCCAGGCGCCCGTATGCTGCAGCGGTTATTTGGTTGATGTGTGCCTCCGGTGACGTGCTCGGTGTTATGGCCACCCTAAGATCTTTCTCCCTGAGTGAGGTCTGTAGTCTTTGCCCACCTAGCCTATACTCTGTCTGCGGTCTACTTTGCCCATCCCCAATCCTCATGACTTTGCATTTGGCAGGGTTGAATTCGAGAAGCCAGTTTCTGGACCACATGTCCAGCCTGTCCAGGTCTCTTTGCAGTCCTGCCTCATCCTCGTCCGATTTAATTCTTCTCATCAACTTCACATCATCTGCGAATAGGGACACTTCAGAGTCTGTTCCTTCCATCATGAGATAGGATGAGTATTGAAGTACTCTGAAAGTACAGGATGTGTTCAAGTGCTGTGGGAGAGTACACGATTTGATGGGTATTGGAGTGCTGTGGGAGAGTACAGGATGGGTGATGGAGTGTTCAGGCAGAGTACAGGATAAGCGAGGGAAAGCTTTCTGCGAGTACGGGATGGGTGGAGAGTACAGGAAGGGTGAGTAAGTTCTCTGAGAGAGTTCATGATGGGTGTTAAAATGCCTGGGAGAGTACAGGATGGGTGTTGCAGTGCTGTGGGTGAGGTTGAGTACAGGATGGGTGTGGGAGTGCTCTGGGAGAGTACAGGATGGGTGTGGGAGTGCTCTGGGAGAGTACAAGATGGGTGTGGAAGTGCTCTGGGAGAGTACAGGGTGGGTGTGGGAGTCCTCTGGGGAGTACAAATGGGTGTGGGAATGCTCTGGGAGAGTACAGGGTGGGTGTGGGAGTGCTTTGGGAGAGTACAGGATGGGTGTGGGAGTGTCTGAGAGAGTACAGGGTGGGTGTGGGAGTGCTCTGGGAGAGTACAGAATGGGTGTCGGAGTGCTCTGGGAGAGTACAGGGTGGGTGTGGGAGTGCTCTGGGGAGTACAAATGGGTGTGGGAGTGCTCTGGGAGAGTACAGGATGGGTGTGGGAGTGCTCTGGGAGAGTACAGGATGAGTGTGGGAGTGCTCTGGGAGAGTACAGGATGGGTGTGGGAGTGCTCTGGGAGAGTACAACTGGGTGTGCGAGTGCTCTGGGAGAGTACAGGGTGGGTGTAGGAGTGCTCTGGGGGAGTACAAATGGGTGTGGGAGTGCTCTGGGAGAGTACAGGATGGGTGTGGGAGTGCTCTGGGGGAGTACAAATGGGTGTGGGAGTGCTCTGGGGGAGTACAAATGGGTGTAGGAGTGCTCCGGGGGAGTACAAATGGGTGTAGTGAGAGTGCTCTGGGGGAGTACAAATGGAGTGTGAGTACAAATGGGTGCTCTGGGGGAGTAGTACTCTGGGGGAGTACAAATGGGTGTAGGAGTGCTCTGGGGGAGTACAAATGGATGTGAGAGTGCTCTGGGAGAGTACAAATGGGTGTGGGAGTGCTCTGGGAGAGTACAAATGGGTGTGGGAGTGCTCTGGGGGAGTACAAATGGGTGTGGGAGTGCTCTGGGAGAGTACAAATGGGTGTGGGAGTGCTCTGGGGGAGTACAAATGGGTGTGGGAGTGCTCTGGGGGAGTACAAATGGGTGTGGGAGTGCTCTGGTACAGACAGTAGGTCTGCACCAATTGTTTCACATACTTGGGTTACAGCTGTAGATCTAGTTCCTAAAGTTGCCAGCAGATGTCAGGCTCCGAGGAAGGCTCATGCTTGCCTGCATCAGCACCACTGAGGTGCTGAGGTAGGCTCATGCTTGCCTGCATCAGCACCACTGAGGCGCTGAGGTAGGCTCATGCTTGCCTGCATCAGCACCACTGAGGCGCTGAGGTAGGCTCATGCTTGCCTGCATCAGCACCACTGAGGCGCTGAGGTAGGCTCATGCTTGCCTGCATCAGCACCACTGAGGTGCTGAGGTAGGCTCATGCTTGCCTGCATCAGCACCACTGAGATACTGAGGTAGGCTCATGCTTGCCTGCATCAGCACCACTGAGGCACTGAGGTAGGCTCATCCTTGCCTGCATCAGCACCACTGAGGCGCTGAGGTAGGCTCATGCTTGCCTGCATCAGCACCACTGAGGCGCTGAGGTAGGCTCATGCTTGCCTGCATCAGCACCACTGAGGCGCTGAGGTAGGCTCATGCTTGCCTGCATCAGCACCAATGAGGCGCTGAGGTAGGCTCATGCTTGCCTGCATCAGCACCACTGAGGTGCTGAGGTAGGCTCATGCTTGCCTGCATCAGCACCACTGAGGCGCTGAAGTAGGCTCATGCTTGCCTGCATCAGCACCACTGAGGTGCTGAGGTAGGCTCATGCTTGCCTGCATCAGCACCACTGAGGCGCTGAGGTAGGCTCATGCTTGCCTGCATCAGCACCACTGAGGCGCTGAGGTAGGCTCATGCTTGCCTGCATCAGCACCAATGAGGCGCTGAGGTAGGCTCATGCTTGCCTGCATCAGTACCAATGAGGCACTGTGGTAGGCTCATGCTTGCCTGCATCAGCACCACTGAGGTGCTGAGGTAGGCTCATGCTTGCCTGCATCAGTACCAATGAGGCACTGGGGTAGGCTCATGCTTGCCTGCATCAGCACCACTGGACGTGTCGTCAGCACCTCGCCCCGGGGCTGCTGCAACTGATTGCATCTCTGACTGTACCGACTCGTAATGCAAGAAACTGTCAACCCATGTTTTTACTTAACACTTAAGCTACCAAACACGATTCTAGTTTTTTCACGTTAAACACTGTTAGAGTACAGGATGGGTGTGGGAGTGCTCTGGGTGAGTACAGGATGGGTGTGTGAGTGCTCTGGGAGAGTACAGGATGGGTGATTTAGTACTCTGGGAGAGTACAGAATGGGTGATTTAGTACTCTGGGAGAGTACAGAATGGGTGATTTAGTGCTCTGGGTGAGTACAGGATGGGAGATTTAATGCTCTGGGATAGTTCATGATGAGTAATTTAATGCTATGGGAGAGTACAGGATGGGTGATTTAATGCTATGGGAGAGTACTGGATTGGTGATTTAATGCTATGGGAGAGTACAGAATGGGTGATTTAGTACTCTAGGAGAGTACAGGGTGGGTGATTTATTGTTCTGGGAGAGTTCAGGATGGGTGATTTAATGCTATGGGAGAGTACAGGATGGGTGATTTAGTGCTCTGGGAGAGTACAGGATGGGTGATTTAGTACTCTGGGAAAGTACAGGGTGGGTGATTTAATGCTCTGGGAGAGTACAGGGTGGGTAATTTAATGCTATTAGAGAGTACAGGATGGGTGATTTAGTACTCTGGGAGAGTATAGGATGGGTGATTTAGTACTCTGGGAGAGTGCAGGATGGATGATTTAATGCACTTTTATGCCCATCCTGTACTCTCCCAGAGCACTTCTATACCCATCCTGTACTCTCCCAGAGCACTTCTATACCCATCCTGTACTCTCCCAGAGTACTTCTATACCCATCTGGGAGAGTACAGGATGGATGATGGAGTTCATACAGTTGTTTACATTATCACTGACGTCCCTACTGCTCGTAATATTGCTGCTCTTAATATTCTTTACTTTCCTCGTCACTCAACTTGTTCTGGCACAGACATTCCAGCAGTGGTTGTTCTGGCACAGACATTCCAGCAGTGGTTGTTCTGGCACAGACATTCCAGCAGTGGTTGTTCTGGCACAGACATTCCAGCAGTGGTTGTTCTGGCACAGACATTCCAGCAGTGGTTGTTCTGGCACAGACATTCCAGCAGTGGTTGTTCTGGCACAGACATTCCAGCAGTGGATGTTCTGGCACAGTCATTCCAGCAGTGGTTGTTCTGGCACAGGCATTCCAGCAGTGGTTGTTCTGGCACAGGCATTCCAGCAGTGGTTGTTCTGGCACAGGCATTCCAGCAGTGGTTGTTCTGGCACAGGCATTCCAGCAGTGGTTGTTTTGGCACAGGCATTCTAGCAGTGGTTGTTCTGGCACAGACATTCCAGCAGTGGTTGTTCTGGCACAGACATTCCAGCAGTGGTTGTTCTGGCACAGACATTCCAGCAGTGGTTGTTCTGGCACAGACATTCCAGCAGTGGTTGTTCTGGCACAGACATTCCAGCAGTGGTTGTTCTGGCACAGACATTCCAGCAGTGGTTGTTCTGGCACAGACATTCCAGCAGTGGTTGTTCTGGCACAGGCATTCCAGCAGTGGTTGTTCTGGCACAGGCATTCCAGCAGTGGTTGTTTTGGCACAGGCATTCTAGCAGTGGTTGTTCGGGCACAGGCATTCCAGCAGTGGTTGTTTTGGCACAGGCATTCCAGCAGTGGTTGTTTTGGCACAGGCATTCCAGCAGTGGTTGTTTTGGCACAGGCATTCCAGCAGTGGTTGTTTTGGCACAGGCATTCCAGCAGTGGTTGTTTTGGCACAGGCATTCCAGCAGTGGTTGTTCTGGCACAGGCATTCCAGCAGTGGTTGTCTTGGCACAGGCATTCCAGCAGTGGTTGTTTTGACACAGGCATTCCAGCAGTGGTTGTTTTGGCGCAGACATTCCAGCAGTGGTTGTTCTAGCACAGGCATTCCAGCAGTGGTTGTTCTGGCACAGGCATTCCAGCAGTGGTTGTTCTGGCACAGGCGTTCCAGCAGTGGTTGTTTTGGCACAGGCATTCTAGCAGTGGTTGTTTGGGCACAGGCATTCCAGCAGTGGTTGTTTTGGCACAGGCATTCCAGCAGTGGTTGTTTTGGCACAGGCATTCCAGCAGTGGTTGTTTTGGCACAGGCATTCCAGCAGTGGTTGTTTTGGCACAGGCATTCCAGCAGTGGTTGTTTTGGCACAGGCATTCCAGCAGTGGTTGTCTTGGCACAGGCATTCCAGCAGAGGTTGTTTTGGCACAGGCATTCCAGCAGTGGTTGTTTTGGCACAGACATTCCAGCAGTGGTTGTTCTAGCACAGGCATTCCAGCAGTGGTTGTTCTGGCACAGGCATTCCAGCAGTGGTTGTTTTGGCACAGGCATTCTAGCAGTGGTTGTTTGGGCACAGGCATTCCAGCAGTGGTTGTTTTGGCACAGGCATTCCAGCAGTGGTTGTTTTGGCACAGGCATTCCAGCAGTGGTTGTTTTGGCACAGGCATTCCAGCAGTGGTTGTTTTGGCACAGGCATTCCAGCAGTGGTTGTTTTGGCACAGGCATTCCAGCAGTGGTTGTCTTGGCACAGGCATTCCAGCAGTGGTTGTTTTGGCACAGGCATTCCAGCAGTGGTTGTTTTGGCACAGACATTACAGCAGTGGTTGTTCTAGCACAGACATTCCAGCAGTGGTTGTTCTGGCACAGGCATTCCAGCAGTGGTTGTTCTGGCACAGGTATTCCAGCAGTGGTTGTTCTGGCACAGGCATTCCAGCAGTGGTTGCTTTGGCACAGGCATTCCAGCAGTGGTTGTTCTGGCACAGGCATTCCAGCAGTGGTTGTTCTGGCACAGGCATTCCAGCAGCAGTTGTTCTGTCACAGGCATTCCAGCAGAGGTTGTTCTGGCACAGGCATTCCAGCAGTGGTTGTTCTGGTACAGGTATTCCAGCAGTGGTTGTTTTGGCACAGACATTCCAGCAGTGGTTGTTCTGGTACAGGCATTCCAGCAGTGGTTGTTTTGGAACAGGCATTCCAGCAGTGGTTGTTTTGGCACAGGCATTCCAGCAGTGGTTGTTCTGCTACAGGCATTCCAGCAGTGGTTGTTTTGGAACAGGCATTCCAGCAGTGGTTGTTTTGGCACAGGCATTCCAGCAGTGGTTGTTTTGGCACAGGCATTCCAGCAGTGGTTGTTTTGGCACAGGCATTCCAGCAGTGGTTGTTTTGGCACAGGCATTCCAGCAGCGGTTGTTCTCCAAGTATTACCTCTGAAAAGCCGTATTATTGCTCTCTGCCTTAGAGGCAGATTAATAACTTTTCGGGGGGATGGGGGGAGGAGTAGGACGCGGCTCGCGAGCAAAAAAAAATTGAAAAGTTATGGAAACTGAGTTAATTAAATAGAAAAATAGCTTAACTCAGTGGCAACGCAATGGTACAAGAATCAATGTTCTACAACGTTCCTTTTTTTCTTGCTATTTCTTGTATTATTCTAATATAATAATTGACTGTTTGGTATCATATGAGAGTGGGCGGAAGGTGACAGGTCCTTCGCTTCGAACTATAGACCAATAAGCCTTACCTCCATTGTGGGAAAAATTGTGGAATCAATAATTGCCGAAGCAATTCATAGCCATCTTGATAGGCATAAATTGATAAATGAATTTCTACACGCTTTTACTAAGGGGCGTTCTTGTCATACGAATTTATTAACTTTTTCACTAAGGTGTTTGAAGAGGTGGATCATGGTAATGAATATGATATTGTGTATATGGGCTTCAGTAAGGCTTTCGATAGAGTTCCACACGAAACATAAGACACACGGAATAGGAGAAATTTTTTCCTGGGTAGAGGCATGGCTGACAAATAGGCAGCAAAGAGTTTGCATAGATGAGGAGAAATCAGACCATACCCCGGCCGGGATTGAACCTGCGGTCATAGAGTCTCAAAACTCCAGCCCGTCGCGTTCAATCCCGGCCGGGGTATGGTTTGTTTGCAATCGTGTCATTACGATTTCGTGAGTCAGGAGAAATCAGAATGGGGGTACGTCACGAGCGGTGTTCCACAGGGGTCAGTGTTGGGCCCGTTGTTGTTCACAATCTACAAAAACAACATAGATAAGGGAATAAATAGCGCCATGAGCAAATTTGCTGATGACACCAAAATAGGCCGTCCAGTTCAGTCTAATGAGGACACTAGAGCACTCCAGGATGATTTGAATAGACTGATGCAGTGGTCGGAGAAGTGGCAGATGCAGTTTAATACAGACAAATACAAAGTTCTAAATGTTGGACAGGAAAATAACCATGCCACTTATAAACTGAATAGTGTAGATCTTAATACTACCGATTGCGAAAAGGACTTAGGAGTTCTAGTTAGTAGTAATCTGTGTGTGACTTGAAAAAGCCCACTGTGTGGATGAAACGTTGTCAATAAAGGATCACATTATACTGCATATATGTTTATATTTCCACTGTGTCGGTATTTGATACCATTTATTTCCAGGGTAAAGTGGAGCTTTGTGAACCACTGACTAATATTTTTAATAGTGGTGACGTGTACTTAGCTTGAGTGGTGACGTGTACTTAGCTTGAGTGGTGACGTGTACTTAGCTTGAGTGGTGACGTGTACTTAGCTCTGTGAAGACCTTAAGCAACTTTACCAACAGCTTAAGGAAGAATTGAGGATGGCGAAGATAGAGATTCGGCGACTGACCGAGGAAAACAAGAAGATTCGAAGTAGTCCTCCTGTTTTGAGTCCTCAGGTCAAGAAAGGAAACTGGTCAGTGGCTGGACAGCAGGGAACGAAGTTGACGATCAAGAAGACGAATGGAAAGGTAGAAACGATGAAGAAGAAAGAGACTGCCGTGGAAACTGTTGTGGAAACATCTAATACATTCTCAGTGCTACCCGACGAATGTGAGTCGACTACTGGGAACGTCACGACGATCGACACCAAGGAAGGTAAGAATATTGTTGTTGTTGGGGATAGCCAAGTTAGGTATATGGATAGTGCGTTCTGCTTGAAAGACAGGAGTAGGAGACAGAGAATTTGCTTTCCTGGGGCTGGGATGGAGGATATTGTTAGCCGTCTGGATGACATCATGAGAGGTAATGGGAGCAATCCTATTATCTGTCTCAGTGCTGGAGGCAACGATGTTGGCAGACGTAGGAGTGAAGACCTGATTAGCAGGTATAGGCCAGCAATATAAATAATTAGAAGGAAGGGTGGGAACCCTGTCATATGTGGTATTTTGCCAAGGAGAGGAGTTGGAAATGAATGGTTGTCCAGAGCAATTGGTGTCAATTGCTGGCTGGACAAATACTGTAAGGAAAATGCGGTAACATTCACTGACAACTGGGACCTCTTCTAAGGCAGAAATGACATGTATGCCAGGGATGGGGTTCACTTATCTAGGTCTGGGGTGGGAGCACTGGCAACTGCAGTGGAGGGAGCAGTTAGGACTTTAAACTAGGAATAGTTAGTGGTATGGGTTTTGGCGGGAAAACAGTCAAGTCGCAGTGTAGTAATATGAGTACTAGGAGAACTAGTAATAGGCAAAATGAGGTAGATATTGGAAAGCCAGTGGCACAAATTGACAAGGACAGTAATAGGTTTAGAGGAATAACAGAAAGAAGCAGGAAGGGTAAAGAGAAAGGAGGGTCTTTAAGTATTTATTACACAAATAGTCGCAGTGCTAGGAATAAGATGGACGAGTTGAGACTAGTTGCTAGTGCAGGTAACATTGATGTATTTGCCATTACTGAGACGTGGTTAATTCAAAAAGTCGGGACATGCCTGCAGAATGTCACATTCAGGGTTTTAAATTGTTCCAAGTAGATAGAAGTATCGGGAAGGGGGGTGGGGTGGCATTGTATGTCCGAGATCGCTTGAACTGTTGCATAAAAACGGGTATTAAGTCTGAAGTAACACATACAGAATCTGTTTGGATAGAATTTTCAGAGGGGCATGAAAAATTAATTTTAGGTGTGATATACCGTCCCCCAAATTTAGATAGGGACCAGGGGAGACTACTATGGGAGGAAATTGTTAGGGCTACAAGGCACGATAATGTAGTAATTCTAGGAGACTTTAACTTTAGTCATATTGATTGGAATTTCTTGACTGGGAATTTAGAATCATTCGAATTCTTAGAAGTAGTTCAGGATTGTTTTTTGAAGCAGTTTGTGACAGAACCTACAAGGGGTAATAACCTGCTTGACTTAGTTATGGCAAACAATGAATCCCTTGTTAATAATTTAGAAGTTTCAGAGGAACTGGGTGCTAGCGACCACAAATCAATTACATTTAGAATTGAATGGAAGTATGATAGTAGGGATGACTCAGTAACAGTCCCAGATTTTCGCTTAGCAGATTACGATGGACTTAGAGAACACTTATCATCTGTTGACTGGGGTAACGAAGAGAGCTATCAATATGACAGTTTTCTGAGCACAATACATGCTGCTCAAAGAACGTTTATCCCTTACAAGGAAATTAGATCAAATAGAAATGACCCAAAATGGATGAATAATAGGCTGAAATATCTACTAGGGCATAAGAAAGGAATTTATAGGCGTATCAAAAGAGGCGAGGGTCATCTTATGAATCAGTATATTGACATTAAGAGGGACATTAAAAAGGGGATAAGAAAAGCTAAAAGGGACTATGAAATTAAAGTTGCTAGGGATTCTAAAAATATCCCAAAAAGTTTCTTCCAGGTCTATAGAACAAAAGTTAGAGATAAGATAGGTCCCCTTAAAAATAACTATGGGCATCTTACTGACAAAGAGAATGAAATGTGCTCGATTTTAAATAATTATTTTCTCTCTGTTTTTACACAGGAAGACACTAATAATATTCCGGTAATTAATTTTTATAGTGGGCCAGAAGAAGATAAATTATGTAACATCACAGTCACTAGTGAAATGGTTGTGAAGCAGATAGACCGACTGAAGCAAAATAAGTCACCGGGTCCTGATGAGGTTTTTTCAAGGGTTCTAAAGGAATGCAAAATGGAAGTCTGTGAACCATTAACTAATATTTTTAATTTATCTCTTCAAACAGGTGTAGTGTCTGATATGTGGAAGATGGCTAATGTAATTCCTATTTTTAAAACAGGGGACAAGTCGTTACCGTCAAATTACCGCCCAATAAGCCTGACCTCAATTGTAGGCAAATTACTAGAGTCAATTATAGCTGAGATTATAAGAAGCCATCTCGATAAGCATAGCTTGATTAATGATACTCAGCATGGATTCACAAGAGGCCGGTCTTGTCTAACTAATTTATTAACTTTCTTCAGTAAAGCTTTTGAGGCTGTTGACCACGATAAAGAATTTGATATTATTTACTTAGATTTTAGTAAGGCATTTGATAGAGTTCCGCACCAAAGACTGTTGAAGAAAGTAGCAGCTCATGGCATTGGGGAAAGAGTGCTCTCTTGGGTCGAATCATGGCTCACAGACAGGAAGCAAAGAGTGTCCATAAATGGGGTTAAATCCGAGTGGGGATCAGTAACAAGTGGCGTTCCACAGGGATCAGTCTTGGGCCCGTTGTTGTTTATAATATATATCAATGATCTTGATGAAGGAATTACTAGTGATATGAGCAAATTCGCCGATGACACGAAGATAGGTAGGATAATTGATTCAAACGTAGATGTTAGGGAACTTCAGGAGGATTTAGACAAACTTTACTCTTGGTCAGAAAAGTGGCAGATGCAGTTCAATGTAGATAAATGCAAGGTTCTGAAGCTCGGGAGTGTCCATAACCCTAGCACTTATAAGTTAAATAATGTTGAACTTAGCCATACAGATTGCGAAAAGGACTTGGGGGTTATGGTAAGCAGCAACCTTGAACCAAGACAGCAATGCCTAAGCGTACGTAATAAGGCAAATAGATTACTGGGATTTATATCAAGAAGTGGTAAATTAGACACATGTGCAACTCTTGGGTATCTTTATTGAGGAAACGTTTCGCCACACAGTGGCTTCATCAGTCCATACATAGGAGAAACTTGAAGAACAGGAGGAGAATGAGGTAATCAGTCCCTCAACCTTGAGTCGATGTGTTCAGTCCATCAATCTTGAGTAGAACACGGCAGATGGGCGGAGAAGCAGCTTATAAACCGTATGGCAGGAGAGGTGTAGCAGTCATAGGTAGTGTCACATTTGTTCAATGTGGAAGTAGGTTGTGCCCAAGAATTAGGCAAGCGAAGAATTCCTAAGTATTAAGATCCCAAGAAGTTGCAGTGTCTGACAGGTTTGTAGATGAATGGTTCAGAGAACCGACATGTTGATAAATTAGACACATGTGCAACTCTTGGGTATCTTTATTGGCGAAAGGTTTCCTCAATAAAGATACCCAAGAGTTGCACATGTGTCTAATTTATCAACATGTCGGTTCTCTGAACCATTCATCTACAAACCTGTCAGACACTGCAACTTCTTGGGATCTTAATACTTAGGAATTCTTCGCTTGCCTAATTCTTGGGCACAACCTACTTCCACATTGAACAAATGTGACACTACCTATGACTGCTACACCTCTCCTGCCATACGGTTTATAAGCTGTTTCTCCGCCCATCTGCCGTATTCTACTCAAGATTGATGGACTGAACACATCGACTCAAGGTTGAGGGACTGATTACCTCATTCTCCTCCTGTTCTTCAAGTTTCTCCTATGTATGGACTGATGAAGCCACTGTGTGGCGAAACGTTTCCTCAATAAAGATACCCATGATTGCACATGTGTCAAATTTATCAACATGTCGGTTCTCTGAACCATTCATCTACAAATATCAAGAAGTGTAAGCAACAGAAGTCCAGAGGTCATACTGCAGCTTTATACATCATTAGTAAGGCCTCACCTAGATTATGCAGCTCAATTCTGGTCTCCATATTACAGAATGGACATAAATTCGTTAGAAAACATTCAGCGTAGGATGACTAAATTAATACATAGCATTAGAAATCTTCCTTATGAAGAAAGATTGAAGACTCTTAAGTTACATTCACTTGTTAGACGAAGAATGAGGGGAGACCTGATCGAAGTGTATAAGTGGAAGATAGGTATTAATAAAGGGGATATTAACAAGGTCTTGAGGATATCTCTCCAAGAGAGAACCCGCAGTAATGGATTTAAATTAGATAAGTTTAGATTTAGAAAGGACATAGGAAAGTATTGGTTTGGAAATAGGGTAGTTGATGAGTGGAACAGTCTACATAGTTGGGTTATTGAGGCTAGGACTTTGGGTAGTTTCAAATTTAGGTTGGATAAGTACATGAGTGGGAGGGGGTGGATTTGAGTGGGACTTGCACATCGGAGCTTGTTTCTAGGGTGGCATTGAAAATTGGATTGGTCAAATGTTTGTTAGTGGGATGAATTGTAAAGGACCTGCCTAGTATGGGCCAACAGGCCTGCTGCAGTGTTCCTCCTTTCTTATGTTCTTATCCCTGTGGAACGCCACTTGTTACTGATCCCCACTCGGATTTAACCCCATTTATGGACACTCTCTGCTTCCTGTCTGTGAGCCATGATTCGATCCACGAGAGCACCCTTCCCCCAATGCCATGAGCTGCTACTTTTTTCAACAGTCTTTGGTGCGCAACTCTATCAAATGCCTTACTAAAATCTAAGTAAACAATATCAAATTCTTTATCGTGGTCAACAGCCTCAAAAGCGCTTTACTGAAGAAAGTTAATAAATTAGTTAGACAAGACCGGCCTCTTGTGAATCCATGCTGAGTATCATTAATCAAGCTATGCTTATCGAGATGGCTTCTTATAATCTCAGCTATAATTGACTCTAGTAATTTGCCTACAATTGAGGTCAGGCTTATTGGGCGGTAATTTGACGGTAACGACTTGTCCCCTGTTTTAAAAATAGGAATTACATTAGCCATCTTCCACATATCAGACACTATACCTGTTTGAAGAGATAAATTAAAAATATTAGTTAATGGTTCACAGACTTCCATTTTGCATTCCTTTAGAACCCTTGAAAAAACCTCATCAGTCTCAGTAGTAGTAACCAGTTACCAGTAACCACTGTGCCAGTTGACTCACGACCAACCGTCTCTGCCTGAGTCACTGTCTATTCATATTGTGCTGACCTGGCACTATGCAAAGACCCCCTCACATATGGGTACTGTGGGCGGCCAGTCAGTCAGTTGTACGAGAGAGATCAGAGAGACTAGGTAACGGCTGTAAGGGCGCTACCCACATTATCTGTAATTATACGTACTACCAGCCTACGTGAGTATTTCTTTACCTAATCCACGTGTCGAACTCCCACATGATAAATGGTGACAGCGGTGTGGAGCGTGGATTAAGTTTTAAGGGTAATTCAAGACGTTAGAAGACTGTTTGTGAGTAGCCGGCGGGTCAAGGGTAAACCTCCAACCAGCCGCTTACCCTCACTCACCACCTCCAACCTGCAAGCCTGTTGCAGCCGTTTCAAGCTTCCTGGCTTAGTTCGTGTGCTAATTGCTTCAATCTCCGAGGGGTTGACCCGGATTTTGCAATTAAGCCAGTCAGTAAGCCAGACTGTGGAAGTGAATGCCAGTCAGCCTATCATCCAGCCTGTCTCCTGTCATCCACCTGCTTCTCCGTGCTTTGTGCATCGTTACACGTCTTCCAGTCAGCCATTCTCGTGGGGTAAGCCAGTCAGCCAACCCAGCTTCTAACCCAGCTGAGAGAGAGAGAAGTAAGCCACGCAGTAAGAAGTAAGCCAAGTTCCTCTGAAGTATTGTCTATATCGCTTTGTGCTCCCTGTTGGATGCTAAGAGTGGTTTTCACCATTCCTGTGGCATAGAGTGGCTTATCAAGCCACCTTCGTGGGTAGAGTGGCGGGCGTTGCGCGCCAGCGAGTCATCTCACCCACCACACTCTCCCTCCACAACCACCACCAGCCACCCACCTCATCTACCTGTGGTTGTTTGCACCCTTGTACCTGGTCCTAATACTGTTTTGGCTCACATAATTGGTCAAGAGATGTAGTGAGCGCCAACGATAAACCAATTATGGGGGTCCACCGAGAAAGCGCATTTCTTCCGACAACAGTGAGTGTAGGAGGCGTCAGTCATCACCGCGCAGGACAACCTACAACCTACCCTCATCACCAGTAATCACCCGACTACTACAGACTTCAGTGATAATTTAGAGACATTTTTCTTGCATTTAAAGACATTTGCGTGTGTGAGACATTTATAGTAAATTTCTTGTGTACTCTAAACCTTGTGTTTTCAGTGTTTTCGCTCTTCTTATATTTTTTTTATTCTGTGTTTTTTTTATGCTACTCCTGTCTGTAGTAAGTATTATTGTGTAGTGTACCAGTCAGTCACTCTGTGTGAAGTGATTCATTTTTTTTATCGTGTATTCTTTCAGCGTTGTATTCTCCAGTAATTGTCATTGTAATTCATGCAGTGATATTCACCCCAGTATACCAAATTATCCATTTATTTCTATGTGTGTCTTTTTTCGTATGCCAGCAGTGTCTCATTCCTCTAATTTTTTCGCAGACTGTGTACCATTATTTTTGCCAGCAAAATTTTGTCGTATCAGTCACAGCAAGATTTTGTTGTAAGAATATACTAATAATGTTGTGTGCCCCGCCACTGTAAGTGTTAAACTACCCGTTTTGTTCCTTTGTTTTATTTTATTCATATTTTTATATTTCTTTGAACAAATTCACTCTTGATGTAATTTCAATTACTTTTAACGTAAAGTGTTTTCTTTACTCTGAGTAAATTGTTTTGTCTAATTTATAATTAAGAGTTAAAGTGTTCAATCAGTTTTTTTTTTTTTCTTCTTCATATTTTTATTTCATTATTTAACCTGAGTTTTCCCAGTGACACTTTATTACTGCAGTGATTATTTCTACACTTTATTTTGTTGCACTTGTTCTGCAGTGAATTATTTTGTTGAACTTGTTCTGCAGTGAATTATTTTGTTGCACTTGTTCTGCAGTGAATTATTTTCTTTTATTGATATTTTTATGAATTATATTTTAATTTTGTCTATGCATTCTTAGAAAATACTTACATTTCCCAGTTAACAATTTAGTAATTTTATTTTATACTTTTTACATTGATTTAAAATTTTATTAATTAATTTCTTTATTAGCAAGAGTAAAGACAGCTCATTTTGCATTTAATTCAGTCTCCAGTAATATTTTTACTTGTATATTTCAATGTAAATTTTTTTATCTTGACCAATAGTCCTTCACATTGAGTTGTCCTTCCTCTTGCAGTGTATCTTAGACATTTTTTTTTACTTCTGCAGAATTAGTTGCATATCTTTTATTTCAATTCTAGCATTTTATATCATTTTTATTGTTCATTATTTTTGCCTTATTTGTTCTCGTGTTACTTTGCCATTATGTCTCACATACCGTCAAGTGATACTTTAGTGAATGTCGATACTCAGACCTCTCAGGCTACTGTTGCCCCTGTCATCAGTCCTCACAGTTCCTTACCGACTGACAGACCGACCCAGATACCGAGATACTATAGTTATACTCGTGATTCCCTTGATGCGTTACCTTTATTCAATGGCCATGTACATAGTCTTGAAGCATGGTTTGCGGCCATTCGTTCTCGTGCTAGTGCTCTAGTTGAAGGTCCTCCTTCAGAGGAAAGTCTTATCAGACTTGCTAAAGAAGCTCTTTATCGATCCCCTGCTGCTGTTCACGTTGTTGATCTCCTTGATATGCGAGACTTCAGGAATCTTACTAAGTGGTCACAATATGAGGAACTGATTCGTTCTTTCCTTGTCCCAGTAAAAACAGCTGATCCATATGTCGTTCTTAGGGAACTAGTGAATGCTACACCCATGAGTAATGAATCGTTGAGTGCATTTGCTGTTAGATTAGACAAACTTTTATCATCATTTATCAATGCTGTCCAATCATCATCTTTTGTCCCTGACGAGGATAAACCATCCACAGCATCGTTTGCTAAAATGGCAGCTTTTGGAGCAATTAAAGAACTAATGCCACCTGCTTCTGTGTGTGCTTATGAGGCTCATCCTCCAACTGTGACGATGGAACCACTTACAGCCTTAAATCATGTACGTTCCTTGTGCCCCCAGGGTACTTTCCCTTGTATCAAAAGTAATGTCACACATATGCCTCAGTCTGCACCACCTCTTGTTTGCGCCACAGAGACAAATCGTGGTCGTCAACCATCTCAGAGATCACCAAGAACCAGTGTACAGAGTCGTTATACACCTCGTAGTATTCATAGTACATTCAGTAACCATAGTCGGCGGAATTGTTACAACTGTGGTTTCCATGGCCATATTGCAATTAATTGTCCTGATAGTTACCCTAAGAGACGTCGTACTGATGATGAGTACCCAGACCTTCCCTACTGTACTAATCATAGAATACATGGACATGACACATCTGAGTGCAATGCTCTCTATAACCTTCAGTACTCTAGGTCTTTCCGTGGCCGTTCCAACCGCAGAACCCGTAGAGGAAACAGATATCGTGGTTCTCAAAATAACCAGAACCAGGCTCATTCTTCCAATTCTCAAAATAACCAGAACCAGGCTCGTTCTTCCAATTCGGGGGAATTCGAGCGCCCCAGTCAAACCGTCCCATGGTGACAGTAGGTGATAATGAGTACACCATCCCCGTTCACAATTCCTTTGAAGCCTTAAGCTGTCTCGAGAATGTCACTCCTGCTGATGATGTTGCTTCACATGTCGCTGACGTAGATGATTTTGGGGATGAAGTGGAACAAGTCTTTTCTGATGACAATCCACCTTTTTGTTTGCACATAACTTCCAATGCAACCATAGGCCCTATAGTGCAAGCATCTGTTTATAATGCGCCCGTTCATTTGTTCATGGACTCTGGTGCGCAAGTCAATATTATTAGGTCTAGTTTGTTTAAGGATAAGCAGTTACGACATGTCCTTCTCGTAGAACCGACTCATGTGTCCTCCCTTAGTGGAGTAGCTGGTTCTCACCTGCGTGTCCGAGGTCGGACTTCCCTAACCTTTTCTATCCAAGGTAGAGACTTCACTGCTTCCTTCCTTGTTGTCGACCAGATTACTTTCCCTGGTGACCTTCTACTGGGATTTGCTTCCATGCGAGACTTACGCATTGTGCTCGACCCTTATCGATGGCATGCCCAAATTGACGACTTGATCGTTCCATTCTGGGGTTACCAGCTTGGATCAGAAATCTGTTATACTGCTGCAGAGTATGATGTACGGATTAAGTCCTTACAAGCTAATGCATTCTCCAGTAGCGTACCCAAGCGGTCAGGCACTGGTAATTCTGTCACTCCCATCAGTGTTCCACCTATACCTTCAGACTTGCAGGATAGTCCGATGCCTCAAGTGTCCGAGGACACTCAGATTGCCTTGAGTGCACAACCTATCCCTGCAATGCCTGCTAGTTCGAGTAGTAGTTTCTCCACAGGGGACGCCTTGTCGGAAAACAATTACTTGCAACTAGTAATGCCATCTCTTGTTGATGTCACATGCCGTCTGCAGAAAGACGTCTCTGTTGCGGCTAGTGCTCTCACTAGAGTGTCTGTAGTTGTTCCTAGTGTTCCAGATGGTGATAACGTCCTAGTTGACAGTGATTCTTGCAAAGTAAAAGGTCTATTTGTTGAACCATCCTTACATGTTGTAAGAGATAGTAAGATCCATTTCTTCCTGGCCAACACTTCTGGTCACAGTGTTCGCCTCAGAGCAAATACCAATCTTGTTGACCTTGTTCACTATCCTTACCCTGTTCAGGTAGAGGATGAGTTGTCACCTGACCAGTGGGTCGGTGCTATTTCTGCCGGGGAGACCTCATCCACTTCACTGGATCAATCTGTTCCACCAGTTGAGGAGAAAGACTTAGCTCCCACTGACTTCCCAGATGAAGTCAAGCGTTTGTTGACTCTGTTGAACAAACGTCGTAAAGCCATTGCTTTACCAGGTGAGAAGAAGGGTATAACGAACTTATTGTCCCATCGTATTCCACTTGAACCTGGTACTAGACCTATCTACATACCTGCGTACAGAATGCCTCATTCACAAGTTGCTGTCGCAGAAGAATTGATCAATCAAATGCTTGATGATGGAGGTATTGCACCTAGCAATTCACCTTGGAATGCACCCTTGATACTAGTACCTAAGAAGGATGGTACTTGGCACCCAGTGATTGACTTTAGGAAGTTAAACGCGAAAACCATTCCAGATCGCTTTCCACTCCCTGTACTGGGTGATCTTTTACGTAATATCGGAGATAACAAAGTCTTTTCAACCCTAGATTTGTTACAAGGGTTTTGGCAAGTCCCTCTTCACGAGGACAGCCAAGAGCTAACTGCATTCTCCACTCCTACAGGTCATTATCACTTCCTCCGTATGGCGTTTGGATTACGATCTTCCCCTATCACGTTCTCAAGGCTCATGACTAATATCTTTAGAGGTCTCATAGGTAATGCACTTATGGTGTACTTAGATGACGTAATCGTCATGTCTAAAGACGTGGATACACACTTGAAAAGACTTGATGTAGTACTTGGTAAGCTTGAAGAAGCCAATTTAAAGATCAAACTGTCTAAATGTCAATTTTTCAGATCAGAAATTAAGTTTCTTGGTCAAGTAGTCACTCCTAGAGGGGTTACGACTGACCAAAGTAAAGTAACTGCAGTACTAAATTTTCCAACTCCCAAAACTGCTGATGCCGTAAGATCCTTTGTGGGCTTAGCAGGTTTTTATAGATCTTTCATTGCCAATTTTTCTTCCATAGCTGCTCCTCTAACTGAGTTGCTTAAGAAAGATGCTCCTTTTGTTTGGACCTTCCGTCAAGAAAGAGCATTCCAAACTCTAAAAGAAAAGCTAACATCTGCTCCAATTTTGAAATTTCCAGATTTTTCTAAGCCCTTCTATCTGACAACTGATGCTAGTTCAATTGGCATAGGTGCCGTACTAGCTCAGAAGACCGATGGCAAGTACAACGCAGTTGCATTTGCTAGCCGAGTCCTTACGAAGGCTGAACGTAATTATACAGTAACTGAGCAAGAAGCTTTAGCAATAGTATGGTCTTTAAAGCACTTCCGAGACATTTATCAGTACTCTGTTCATGTCTTGACAGACTATGCTCCACTGATACCCTTATTCCAGAACAAACAACCTACTGGAAGGTTAGCCAGATGGACCTTGACTATCCAAGAGTTCAATCCCACCTTTGAGCATTTACCTGGCAAGTCAAATGTAGTCGCAGATGCCTTATCGCGACATGTTAGTATAGTAACTGCAGACCCTCCATTTAGTGCTGAAGATGTAAAGAATGCTCAACGAACAGATCCCATGTGGTCTGGTGTGATTCGATTCCTGCTCCAGGAAGATCTTATTCTGACTGTGAAGCCACCAGCACCCATCAGTGACTTTGTCATGAACTAAGAATTACTGTATCGAACAGCCGAGTTGGGTACTCCTAGCAGAAGAGTATACCAGTTAGTAATTCCACAGTCACTAGTGAATGTAGCCTTACAGCTAGTTCACGATGTACCAGGTGTTGCACACCCTGGTATGGATCGTTCTGTGAAACAAGCCAGATTGAAATACTTTTAGCCTCATATGGCAACTGACATTTCTGAGTATGTTAAGAAATGTAGTGTCTGCATGCAACATAAAGGTAATGCTAATGGTCCTAATCCAATCCAAGTATATCCAACTACTAGCGAACCGTGGGAAAGAGTTGCGCTAGATTTGTTAACTAATTTCCAATGTTCCCTCCAAGGTAACAAACATCTGTGTGTTATGGTAGACCATTTCACCAGATATTGTGAGTTAGTTCCTATTGCAGATAAGACTGCCGAGACAGTAGCTAAAGCGTTTAAAGAACGCATTATCTGCAGGCATACCACTCCTAAGTCCCTAGTAACAGATAATGGAGGTGAATTCTGTAATGAAATTCTTGAAAATTTGTGCACCTTGTACAAGATCTCTAAATCCACCATTGTTCCTCATCATCCTGCCAGCAATGGGTTAGCGGAACGAACCAATAAGAAAGTACTTGATGTCTTGAGAGCCACTATCAATCCCAACAGTGAAACTTGGTATGAAGTTATACCTGATGTGCAGTGTGCTATAAATTCTGCTTACAATGTTTCTATAGGTGACACTCCACATTATGCATTGTATGGTGTAGATAAACGTTTGCCTTATGAGTTGTTATATTCTAATCCGAAACCAAATTACAACCCTGATGATTTCATAGCAACTCGTACCAGCTTAGCTCAAAGTGTTTTTAGAAGAATCCGTGAAACACTTCATAAATCAACAGCTGAATTTACAAGAGTCGCAAACACTCGAGCAAAGCCATCCAAAATCAAAGTAGGTTCGAGAGTTATGCTGATTAACTTTAACAAAACGTCTGCAATGCCAAAGCTTGATCTAAAGTTTGTTGGTCCTTATCGAGTAGTTGAACATATCACTGGTAATAAGTATAAGGTTAGAGAGATTAGTACTGGTCAGTATAAAGAATCGCATTTAGATCATATGAAGTTAGTATGTGATGATAATGATGCTCCATCCCAGACTAATGTGACAGACTCTAACAATCCTCCTGATCCTGTACTCTCTTCCTCTGATACTCAGTCAGACGATCAACCTGAATGTCGTTATTCCCTACGTACACGACAGGTATTGAGAAATCCTCAAGTATCATTTGTAACTTCCAATTCAGATTTGCATCAAATACAGCATGAGTTAGCCAATGCTACAGAGTTTGATCCTCCCAGAGATGACACCCATTCTGCATATGTCAATCTCACCCTAGCAGAGTTGGGGTTAAATGTAAATAACCTGTATAGATGAATAATTACAGTATCAACTTATCAGTATTCAAGAATTTTTTTTTTGTGTTCATGTTCTCTCCGCATTCTGAGAGTTAACAGTCTAGATTTGAGTGTACCGAATCTGCCTTTCTGTTAAGCACTCTTTCTTTGTATATATTCCTCCCTCAGAATCCGTAGATCACATGAATACAGATCGATCGATCAAATTTTTTTTTATCACTTCTATTGTGTAATCTCAACGTTGAGTTTTAAGTTGTGCTATATTATACCTTGTATTGCATTACAGTTTCAGTTACGTAAGCTTCCATTCCAATGTTCTACTTATGTATGTTATAATGTTTAATTGTTGTGTACTTTAACATTGTATAGAATCAGCCCAAGCCGTATACCTGCCATCTCTAGTTTGTATTAGTTGTATGTTGGGACGACATATGTTAGCGTCGCCGAGCTCTCAGTAGTAGTAACCAGTTACCAGTAACCAGTGTGCCAGTTGACTCACGACCAACCGTCTCTGCCTGAGTCACTGTCTATTCATATTGTGCTGACCTGGCACTATGCAAAGACCCCCTCACATATGGGTACTGTGGGCGGCCAGTCAGTCAGTTGTACGAGAGAGATCAGAGAGACTAGGTAACGGCTGTAAGGGCGCTACCCACATTATCTGTAATTATACGTACTACCAGCCTACGTGAGTATTTCTTTACCTAATCCACGTGTCGAACTCCCACATGATATCAGGACCCGGTGACTTATTTTGCTTCAGTCGGTCTATCTGCTTCACAACCATTTCACTAGTGACTGTGATGTTACATAATTTATCTTCTTCTGGCCCACTATAAAAATTAATTACCAGAATATTATTAGTGTCTTCCTGTGTAAAAACCGAGAGAAAATAATTATTTAAAATCGAGCACATTTCACTCTCTTTGTCAGTAAGATGCCCATAGTTATTTTTAAGGGGACCTATCTTATCTCTGACTTTTGTTCTATATACCTGGAAAAAACTTTTTGGGTTATTTTTAGAATCCCTAGCAACTTTAATTTCATAGTCCCTTTTAGCTTTTCTTATCCCCTTTTTAATGTCCCTCTTAATGTCAATATACTGATTCATAAGATGACCCTCGCCTCTTTTGATATGCCTATAAATTCCTTTCTTATGCCCTAGTAGATATTTCAGCCTATTATTCATCCATTTTGGGTCATTTCTATTTGATCTAATTTCTTTATAAGGGATAAACGTTCTTTGAGCAGCATGTATAGTGTTCAGAAAACTGTCATATTGATAGCTCTCTTCGTTACCCCAGTCAACAGATGATAAGTGTTCTCTAAGCCCATCGTAATCTGCTAAGCGAAAATCTGGGACTGTTACTGAGTTATCCCTACTATCATACTTCCATTCAATTCTAAATGTAATTGATTTGTGGTCGCTAGCACCAAGTTCCTCTGAAACTTCTAAATTATTAACAAGGGATTCATTGTTTGCCAGAACTATGTCAAGCAGGTTATTACCCCTTGTAGGTTCTGTCACAAACTGCTTCAAAAAAACAATCCTGAACTACTTCTAAGAAGTCGTATGATTCTAAATTCCCAGTCAAGAAATTCCAATCAATATGACTAAAGTTAAAGTCTCCTAGAATTACTACATTATCGTGCCTTGTGCCCCTAACAATTTCCTCCCATAGTAGTCTCCCCTGGTCCCTATCTAAATTTGGGGGACGGTATATCACACCAAAAATTAACTTTTCATGCCCCTCTGAAAATTCTATCCAAACAGACTCTGTATGTGTTACTTCAGACTTAATACCCGTTTTTATGCAACAGTTCAAGCGATCTCGGACATACAATGCCACCCCACCCCCCTTCCCGATACTTCTATCTACTTGGAACAATTTAAAACCCTGAATGTGACATTCTGCAGGCATGTCCCGACTTTTTTAATTAAACCACGTCTCAGTAATGGCAAATACATCTATGTTACCTGCACTAGCAACTAGTCTCAACTCGTCCATCTTATTCCTAGCACTGCAACTATTTGTGTAATAAATACCTAAAGACCCTCCTCTCTCTTTACCCTTCCTGCTCCTTTCTGTTATTCCACTAATCCTATTACTGTCCTTGTCAATTAGTGCCACTGGCTTTCCAATATCCACCTTATTTTGCCTATTACTAGTTCTCCTAGTACTCATATTACTACCCTGCGACTTCACAGTTTTCCCGCCAAAACCCATACCACAAACTATTCCTAGTTTAAAGACCTAACAGCTCCCTCCACTGCGTTGGCCAGTGCTCCCGCCCCACACCTAGATAAGTGAACCCCATCCCTGGCATACATGTCATTTCTGCCATAGAAGAGGTCCCAGTTGTCAATGAATGTTACCGCATTTTCCTTACAGTATTTGTCCAGCCAGCAATTGACACCAATTGCTCTGGACAACCATTCATTTCCAACTCCTCTCCTTGGCAAAATGCCACATATGACAGGTTTCCCACCCTTCCTCCTAATTATCTCTATTGCTGACCTATACCTGCTAATCAGGTCCTCACTCCTACGTCTGCCAACATCGTTGCCTCCAGCACTGAGACAGATAATAGGATTGCTCCCATTTCCTCTCATGATGTCATCCAGACGGCTAACAATATCCTTCATCCCAGCCCCAGGAAAACACACTCTCTGCCTCCTACTCCTATCCTTCAAGCAGAATGCCCTATCCATGTACCTAATCTGGCTATCCCCAACAACAACAATGTTTTTACCTTCCTTGGCGTCGTCCGTCGTGATGCTCCGAGTAGTCGACTCACATTCGACAGGTAGCATTACACCACTTGTAGAATTCGTCAAGACGTTCTCGATGGTCTTCGTTGGGGTTTCTAGGGATGTCTTACTCACGTCTGCCAATACTTCTTTGGTGCTCGTTGTGGCATTCCCAGTAGAACACTCACATTCGTCGGGTAGCACCGAGAATGGGTTGGAAGTTTCCACGGTAGTCTTCTGGTTTCTCGTTGTTTCTGCCTCTCCAACCGTTTTCTTGATCTTCAGCTTGGTTCCATGTTGCCCGGCCACTGACCAAGCTCCCCTCTTAACCTGGGGACTCACAACAGGAGGATTACTACGAATCCTCTTGTTCTCCTCCGTTAATCGCCGTATCTCCATCTTAGCAACTCTGAGCTCTTCTCTCAGCTGCTGGTAAAGTTGCTCAAGAGAGGGCATCCTGGTTCAGATTCACAGACAGCACACAAACAGGTCTTCACAGAGCTAAGTACACGTCACCACTGAGCTAAGTACACGTCACCACTGAGCTAAGTACACGTCACCACTGAGCTAAGTACACGTCACCACTGAGCTAAGTACACGTCACCACTGAGCTAATTACACGTCACCACTGAGCTAAGTACACGTCACCACTGAGCTAAATACACGTCAATAACTTCAATAACCCTACTAGGCAGACTGTTCCACTCATCAACTACCCTATTTCCAAACCAATACTTTCCAATATCCTTTCGAAATCTAAACTTATCTAATTTGAATGCATTATTGCGGGTTTTTTCATGAAGTGATATCCTCAAAACCTTATTAATATCCCCTTTATTAATACCTATATTCCACTTATACACTTCGATCAGGTCTCCCCTCATTCTTCATCTTACAAGTGAATGTAGTTTAAGAGTCTTCAATCGTTCTTCATACGGATGATTTCTAATGCTATGTATTAATTTGGTCATTCAACGCTGAATGTTTTCTAGAGAATTTATGTCAATTTCAGCAAATTCACCATCACTCAAGGAATGCACAACATGTAGAGTTATGTAGAGATGACTGACTCTCCACACAAGCAACACTGCAGCAAGCCTACTGGCCCGTGCGAGGCACGTCTAACTCTGGATGGAAATGATATAAAATACTGACACAATGGTAATATAAACACTTAAGCAGTATAATGTGTTCCTTTATTGACAACGTTTCGCCCACACAGTGGGCTTTATCAAGTCACAAACAGATGTGTTTGTTGAAAGTTGAGACACGCAACATATGGGAATCTTTATTTAGGAAACGTTTCGTCACACAGTGGCTTCATCAGTCCAATACAAAGCAGAAAGGTGTTGGAGAGGAGGAGTTTGAGGTAATCAGTCCCTCAGCCTGGAGTCGATGTGTTCAGTCCATCAATCTTGTAGAATGTACAGCATAGGGCCGTAGACGTGACTTATATTCTGTAGTCGGTATATACTGACTACAGTATATACTATTCAGAATTCTCAATATATATGAAGAAAAAAAATGAAAATTTTTAAACTGACGTTTTTAGGGCGTTTTTAAATAGACAAAATAGACATTTTCTATTTTGGGAGTATTCTCAACATTTTTTTATTTTTCAAAATTTTCGTTTATAACTCTAGAACTCTGCACTCGTGGGACAATTTGCAAGTGTGGGTGTCCTGTGAACAATGTTACAAATGATGGTGTAGTGTAGGCAAGATTAATGGAACAACTTGCATGTGTGGGTCTCCTATGAACAATGTTACGGATGATGGTGTAGTGTAGGCAAGATTAATGGAACAACTTGCATGTGTGGGTCTCCTGTGAACAATGTTACAAATGATGGTGTAGTGTAGGCAAGATTAATGGAACAACTTGCATGTGTGGGTGTCCTGTGAACAATGTTACAGATGATGGTGTAGTGTAGGCAAGATTAATGGAACAACTTGCATGTGTGGGTCTCCTGTGAACAATGTTACAAATGATGGTGTAGTGTAGGCAAGATTAATGGAACAACTTGCATGTGTGGGTCTCCTGTGAACAATGTTACGGATGATGGTGTAGTGTAGGCAAGATTAATGGAACAACTTGCATGTGTGGGTCTCCTATGAACAATGTTACGGATGATGGTGTAGTGTAGGCAAGATTAATGGAACAACTTGCATGTGTGGGTCTCCTGTGAACAATGTTACGGATGATGGTGTAGTGTAGGCAAGATTAATGGAACAACTTGCATGTGTGGGTCTCCTGTGAACAATGTTACGGATGATGGTGTAGTGTAGGCAAGATTAATGGAACAACTTGCATGTGTGGGTCTCCTGTGAACAATGTTACAGATGATGGTGTAGTGTAGGCAAAATTAATGGAACAACTTGCATGTGTGGGTCTCCTGTGAACAATGTTACAGATGATGGTGTAGTGTAGGCAAGATTAATGGAACAACTTGCATGTGTGGGTCTCCTATGAACAATGTTACGGATGATGGTGTAGTGTAGGCAAGATTAATGGAACAACTTGCATGTGTGGGTCTCCTGTGAACAATGTTACAGATGATGGTGCAGTGTAGTTAAGATTCACGGAACAATTTGCATGTGTGGATGTCCTATGAACAATGCTACAACGGTGGTGTAGTGTATAGTGTAGTGTATAGTGGTATAGTGTAGGCAAGATTCATGGAACAACTTGCAAGTGTGGGTGTCCTATGAACAAATTTACTGACGCCTTTCTCAGATTTTGTTACACTGTGAGAAATGGAGAAAACCTCCTCTGATTGGCTTCGAAATTTCAACACTTGTGTATCCTACTTTAGGGAATCCTGGCAGTGTTAATTAGAATAGCCAGGTGCCATTTTCCCCTCAAGAGAGGCTCCTTGATGCTGATGAGGGGCTCCTTGATGCTGGTGAGGGGCTTTTGATCTAGGGAATTAGACCTTTGCTCCAATTCCCTTAAATCTGAATGCCTTCCATCCCATGCTGATATGGGGCTGTTGATCCAAGGAAAAGGACCTGTCCTTCCCTTCCTTAGATCGAATCAGAATGCCTCTCAAGCCACAAGAGCTGGACAGTCCCAACTGGTTTAGCACTTTCCCTTTGATTTAAATAAAAAAATTGTTACCGGAATCAATATATAATATCTGAGTCATCTTGTGAAATGGTTGAAAAGTTGTAGGAGACTAAGTTTGTCGATATTGTATATGATTTTCATATTATGATTATAATGTTCAGGCTGAGTGGCTGACCATTTTCTTTGATTCTGTGCAATAGCTCAGTTTTTTTTTTGTTGTTGTTGTTGTTTTTGGTTGACTTTAAACTTTATGCGCTGATATATTTTCCTCTGAGGAATCTACTACTACTGCTTCAACGGCTACTACTACTACTATCACTTCTACTATTATTACTACTACCAATCACCACCACTACTACTAATACTACTATTGCTACTACCACCACCATTCCGTTCCTCCCCTCACCCCCTACTATACTATCAACTGGCATTCTCTCATTATATCGCCCAATTGTTACTTAACAATGGTCAAGGACGGACCAAAACATCGTCATAAGGTTTCCCTTTTAAATGCACAATTTTTGGTGAATTCTTTTCAAAAAACTAAAACATCTCAAAAACTTCTGAAGATAACAGAGCAAATCTGTTCTTTGCGTGAGACTCCTGACCTGGTTATCACCCAATTACTTTATTAAATTACATAGAAAGAACGAGATTTTAGTGTATATGAATAGGTGATGTGCTAGATTATATAGGATTGGAGCCAGTTAGTGAAAGTAGAGGTGGTGGCAGTGCGATGGTGTGAATAGTATCACCGGAGAGTAAGAGATTATTTAAGCTACTTGAAGGTTAGTAAAGCAGAGTAATGGTGGTCGTCAGTAGCTTGACACTGTTGGAGTGGATCTTCCAGCGAGACGTTTTATGGGACTTGGAGATACCATCATCGCACGGCGGCTTCTGATAGTGAATATGTTTACTGGAGCATTGTTGGTTTAGTATAGACACGTTATAAAGAAGTTGAATGATAAACCAGAGGAAGGTCAGATGACTAAAAAGTCTCCACATAACTAAGAATCGATTCAGGAAACACTTGCTCTCTTTCTTGAAGATCATAAGTGTTGGGCCTTCATGAGAGATGTTACATATTCTACTTCCGAATTTCTTGGAGAAATTCTATCATTTACATCTATACCGAAGGATAAAATTAATTTCGTGAAATATTTCATAAAGTACGTATTGTGTGACACAGCAGTGCGCCAACCACACAGGATTACCTCAACCACACAGCAGTGCGCCAACCACACAGTAGTGCCGCAACCACACAGCAGTAACCATACCACACAGCCTAGATGCCTTCCTCTCCCACTACATTGTAAAATGCTCCAAACTTCAGAACACTCGTGACCTAACCTGATTCCTTCTTTTTTCTTTTTCTCCCTCTTCCCCTTTCCCTTTAGATATTATTATTATAATCAAAAAGAAGCGCTAAGCTCCCTTTAGATAAAATCTTGTGATAATGGGAGATTTTAACTTTAGACAAATTGATTTGAACAATATGAGAGGAAATCTTGAGTCTAATGACTTTCTTGGTACGGTTCAGGATTGCTTTTTAGAACAGGTTGTGACAGAACCAACTAGAGGAAACAATCTGCTTGACTTGGTTCTTGCCAACATAGATTCACTAATTAATAATCTTGAGGTTAATGATGAGCTTGGGGAAAGTGATCACAAATCACTTAGTTTCAATATATCATGGAATTACCCAGATAACTGCAATCAAATCTCTGTCCCAGATTTTCGCTTGGCCGACTTCATGGGACTGAAAAATTACCTGGGTGGGCTAAATTGGGATGTTCTGACTATGGGTCAGGTAGGTGATCTTGGTTGCCAATATGACGTTTTTCAGAGCATAGTTCTAGCTGCCCAGGCAACTTTTGTTCCGAGTAGGGAAATTAGATCTAACAAAAATGATCCCAAATGGATAAACAATAGATTAAAACATCTCATTGGTCAAAAGAGAGGCATATATAGGCGTATCAAAACAGGGGATGGGCAGTTAAAAAATCAATATATTCAATTAAAGAGAGAAATAAAGAAAGGAATAAGAAAAGCAAAAAGGGATTATGAGGCTAAGGTCGCAAGGGATTCAAAGACTAACCCAAAAGGGTTCTTTCAGGCATACAGAAGTAAGATTAGGGACAAGACTGGCCCACTTAAGAGTAACTCTGGTCAGATCACTGACAGTGATAAGGATATGTGTGAAATTCTCAATACCTACTTCCTCTCAGTTTTCACCCAGGAAAATACTAGCGATATTCCTGAAATAATAGATTATGTAGAACAGGATGATAAACTATGCACGATTGCGGTAACTAGTGACATGGTCCTCAGATAAATAGAGAAACTATAACCTAACAAATCCTCAGGTCTTGATGAACTGTTTGCAAGGGTGTTAAAGGAATGTAAAGAGGAACTTAGCATACCTTTGGCTAATCTTTTTAACATATCACTACAAACTGGCATAGTGCCTGATAAGTGGAAAATGGCAAATGTAATACCTATTTACAAGGCAGGTGACAGGTCCTTGACTTCGAACTATAGACCAATAAGCCTTACCACCACAGTGGGAAAATTTATGGAATCAATAATTGCCGAAGCAATTCGTAGCCATCTTGATAGGCACAAATTGATTAATGAATCTCAACACGGTTTTACAAAGGGGCGTTCCTATCTTACGAATTTACTAACTTTTTTCAGTAAGGTGTTTGAGGACGTAGATCATGGTAATGAATATGATATTGTGTATATGGACTTCAGTAAGGCTTTCGATAGAGTTCCACAGCAGAGGCTACTGAGGAAACTTAATGCACATGGAATAGAATTTTTTTCCTGGGTAGAGGCATGGGTGACAAATAGGCAGCAGAGAGTTTGCATAAATGGGGAGAAATCAGAATGGGGGCACATCACAAGCGGTGTTCCTCAGGGGGCCAGTATTGGGCCCGTTGTTGTTCACAATTTACATAATCGACATAGATGAGGAAATAAATAGCGACATATGCAAATTTGCTGATGACATCAAAATAGGCCGTCCAATTCATTCTAATGAGGACACTAGAGCACTCTAGGATGAGCTGAATAGACTGATGCAATGGTCGGAGAAGTGGCAGATGCAGTTTAATATTGACAAATGCAAAGTTCTAAATGTTGGACAGTTAAATAACCATGCCACATATAAACTAAATAATGTAGCTCTTAATACTACTGATTGCAAAAAGGATTTAGGTGTTCTGTTTAGCAGTAATCTAAAACCAAGACAACAGTGCATTAGTGTTCGCAATAAAGCTAACAGAATTCTTGGCTTCATATCTAGAAGTATAAATAATAGAAGTCCGCAGGTTGTTCTTCAACTCTATATATCCTTGGTTAGGCCTCATTTAGACTATGCTGCTCAGTTCTGGTCACCGTATTACACAATGGATATAAATGCTCTGGAAAACGTACAGAGGAGGATGACAAAGATGATCCCATGTATCAGAAATCTTCCCTATGAGGATAGACTAAGGGCCCTGAATCTGTACTCTCTCGAAA